>NC_065522.1:1296733-1328453 GCF_006386435.1 Epinephelus moara | reverse complement strand
GATGGGGATCAGGAATGTGAAATGAGGCTGAATTTTGATCGGCATTGTTAACGTTCATAATATGTGTGAATTTGACCTGATTGTCAAATTCCAGGGTGAACAGTACAGCTGAATGTTGCACTTTGTCCTTCTGTCAGAGTGACAGTCTTGGCAGGGTTGTAGGTGTAGGTCTCTATCAGTGTCGCATGATAGGGTCAGGATCAGGTGGTACATGGTGTAGTCTGGTGGGAAAAGGTTTGTGTTGTTAGTCCTGCACGTCTAGTTGGTGTCTGTTGAATTCACTGAGTTATTTTTCGTGTCGTCCTCTGATGAGCTTGTTCGTCCTTGCGTTGTTCGTCCTCGCGTTGTCCGTCCTCGCGTCGTCCATCCTCACGTTGTCCGTCCTCGCATCGACAGCTAAGTTCCTCCGTTGGCTCAGGGACCTTCCTGCAGTGGCTGGTGTGAATCCACGTTGCTCTCTCAGCGATCTTCACAGCAGTATGCGTTGTCAGTAGCACCTGGAACCTGGACCTCGCCAGCGTTTGGAGTGCCAGTGTTTCCTTCTTAGCTCCTTTATCACCATCCAGTCGCCAGGTTGGAAATAATGGAGTGATTTGGAAGCTGGTGGTGGAAAGGCTGATTTCACCTGCTGAGAGATTTGAGAGAGAGTGGACGATAAGTTTTTGCAATATTGTAACATGTCATCCTCACATAGGCCAGTGGAGGGGAGTGGCCTGGTTACAGGTTCCACTCCTAGGGATGGAGGTCTGCCAAAAAGAATTTCAAAGGGACTCATGTTCACTCTGGACCTTTTTCTCATTCTCATATGCATTAGAACAATAGGCAGAGCTTTTGTCCATGGCAGTCCCGTTTCCTCACAACACTTAACCAATTTTGATTTCAGAGTGCTATTTTCTCTCTCGACAGCACCTCCACTGGCAGGGTGGTATGCACAATATTGTTTGAGGTCAATGGCAAGAAAATCACTGATTTGGGTTATTGCAGAATTGACAAAGTGTGAGCCATGATCGCTGCTCAGTTTAGTTGGTATTCAAATGTTCGAATGGTCTGTCTGGTGGTGGGTGAGCGGCGTATGGTCTGTCTGGTGGTGGGTGAGCGGCGTGTGTGATTGTTTTGGTTTTACCTGCGTTATCTGTTGCATAAACCATACATGATTGACTTCTGCGCATGAACTGAAAACCCTTTGGTGAACCAGTGTTGAGTTATGGCATCCAACATCCCCCCCTTTTGACACATGGTCCAATCCATGTGTCAATTTTGCAAAGTGAGGAAAGGAATGTTTGGGCAGGCAAGGTTTGTCATCGGGTCCCCGCCACACTGCTTTTTTCTGTGTGGCACCGCAGTGTCTCCACAACGTCTTTTCTTGTGGTGTGGCAAAGGACTGTATTGCTGTAAGGGAGCTGGGAATAGAGACTGGAGTTGAAACAAACAAGGGATCAAGGATAGTGGGTTGGAGTGCAGCTCTTTTTGCAGCGGCATCACCTCTTGCTTTTCCTAGAGAGACAGAATCTGAGTTGTTAGTATGAGCAAGGCATTTACAAACAGCAATTGAGTTTGGGAGCAAAATGGAACAAAGGTATGCGCATTGGAGAGTCGTCACAGGGAACAATTACTCCTGCTGCTTTAAGAGACTCAAAGACTGGTGTTATACCATCGATGGCTTCTTGCTTAAGTTGATATTGAGCCTTGCAAGGTCTAAAGTCTGATTTTGGAGTGATGACAACAGGTTCACAGTCTTTGATGAGGCCAACATCATACTTACGGACAGCCCACAGTGTCTTAGGGACCTCCTGTAGGGCTGTAATAGCTGTAGGTTGTTCTTCGGACAAAAAGAAAAAGATTTAGAAGTGCTTTTAGGTACCAGCTGGATTTTTTTTTTGAGTGTGCACAACAGATGTTAAAGTTTTTAGAGTAGCACTGCAGTGTTGGTGAAAATAAAATAGATCAATCAGATGTTTCTTGCCAATCGGCTGCGCACTGACATGATTTTATAAATGGGCCCAAATCTTCCCAGTTATCTGTGTGTTTTGCAAGTGTGATGTATGGGACTGAATGGTCCATGGTGTACAGGTCACACTGAGTTGGTGTGAGAGTGACTGATATAGCACATTTGTGTTGTGTCCAATAAATGTGTGTTAATGTGAGTTTGTCAAATCTCTCCCTTAACCAACCTTCCTCATATGGCTCATCAGGTCCTGGTGACACATGAGAGGTGCAGTGTAGGTCCTCTGGTGTCATAAAATCTGTTGAGCTGTTTTCCTAGCTTCTGTAACAAGCTCAGAGGTTGTTGTTGGTTGCAGTTTCCACTGATATACATATCTCAGGTTTGGGGTGTGGTGGACAAAGGAGTGTGAAAAATGTGGTTCCAGATCAGATAGTCTGTGAACTTTGACACCTTCTGGGGTTGAGATCAGACAAATGCCGAATTTGCACATCAAGTCCCTGCCCATCAGGTTAATGGGACAGACTTCAGAGAGCAAGAATGCATGTTTGGAGCTTGTATTTGACTCATCCGCACATTTGAGTGGGATAGTAATGTTTTCTCTAATTGTTTGACCTGATGAACCAACAGAGTACACATAATCTTCACTTAATGTTGGTTTCTTAGTGAATTCTAAAGCTTTTATCACAGAATGTGTGGCTCCTGAGTCAACTAAGAATACAACACACACACACACACATACTGAGCAGATTAATACACAAGCTATTGAGAGTTCAGACAATAGATTTGCTCTAACATATGTTCAGTACACATCTGATCTTTTCAAGTTTCTGCAACATACATTGACCATCACAGAACAAAATGTGTGGTGCAGTACCTTCTTCTGGCCCCACAAGTTGGTTTGGCTTGTCAGCAGGAGTCCATCTCTCTCCGACAGCCCCCAACCATTTTCAGTCCAACTTGTCTACTGAGGTTGATGAGGTATTTCTGTGGCAATCACGTCTCCAATGTCCACGTTGGCCACAGAGGAAACAGACATCTCTTGGAGGTTTTCTTCCCCAGTTCTTGTGTCGGCCACGTTCTTTCTCTCTATGTTCATGACCTGGTTGTCCATGTTCTCGGACTGTGTTATACATGGTTATTGCTGCCATGTGAAGCTCCTTCTGTGTTGTCTCTTCTTTTTTTTCTTTATCTTAGAGAGTATTTGGTCATGGGCATGTATGGCGTGTCTGCGAAGTTCAGACAGGCGTGCATCATTCCAACCGATGCAGGAACTTTTAACAGCTGAGGCAATGTCTGGTTTTAGTCCGTTTAAGAAACAATTGCAGAGATGAATTTCCCACACATCTGGAGAATTGCTTGACTCATCAGGTAGTTGAAGGCCACTGTAGGTGTTGAATGAAGGATGAAATGGTGGGTTGCCGTTGAGATCTGGATCCAGCTTCAAAGCCGCCAACTGTGGAAACAAAGAAGAGGAGATCTGCGAGTCTGGTGTTCTTTGCGTGTGTGAATTTTGCTTTTCATTGGTTTTTCACATGAAAAGAGTAGTTGTTTCTGCATTGTTTTCCTATTTCGTGTCTCTGCTTCTCCTTTCCACATCTGTAAACATTCTTTTTGACCTTCCATAATTTCTAATTTTTTAACAGAAAATTTCTTTTTCCTTCTCATTTCTTGTTCTTTTCCCTTCAGTTTTTCTTCTAATATTAATATGTTTTTTAAACTGACGGATCCCCCTATTAGGAATCCAAACTCAGCTGTCCAGACAGCTGAGTTTGGATTCCCATGGAGTTTTATCCCCATATTTCCTTCTATTCTCATAACATCCACAATAGGCCCCTCCGGAGGTCCAACCTCGACGAAAATCTCCCCATTCCAAATGTGGAGGTCGTGCACGACTATTACAATACAGACGTCTCTGTAAGGATCACTTTGGTATGGCCACAAGTGATAAAAAAACCAGGTCACTTCGTTTACGCTACAAGAGACAAAAGTAGGTCACTTCGTTTAGGCTACAAGCGACAAAAGCCGGTCGCTTCGTTTAGGCTACAAGCGACAAAAGCTGGTCAATTGTGGATAATATAAGAAATGGAAATGTTATGCCAAATTAAAAAACCCAAATTTAAAAAAATAATATAATGTTGTTGTAAGCTACTGTCATTACCTGCATCTCTCTCTCTCTCTCTCTCTCTCTCTCTCTCTCTCTCTCTCTCTGTCTCATTGTGTCATACGGATTACTGTTAATTTATCATGTTGATCTGTTGTGTACGACATCTATTGCACGTCTGTCCGTCCTGGAAGAGGGATCCCTCCTCAGTTGCTCTTCCTGAGGTTTCTACCGTTTTTTTTCCCCCGTTAAAGGGTTTTTTTTGGGGAGTTTTTCCTTATCCGCTGCGAGGGTCATAAGGACAGAGGGATGTCGTATGCTGTAAAGCCCTGTGAGGCAAATTGTGATTTGTGATATTGGGCTTTATAAATAAAATTGATTGATTGATTGATTGAATAATAATTTAAATGTCAATATTTCAGTGCTCACCAGATGAATTTTACTGAATTGCGTTCGTGGAATCCCAGCAGCAACAATCTGGGAAGTCTGTGGTCAGTCCTCCCTGCTCAGAAGAGGATTTGAGATTGGAGGCTGGAAATCTTTTTCCTTCCAGGATGGCTTATCACTGTCCGTGCTCCGTCCCAGACGATCACTCGAGGGATCCCACTTCTGACACCAAATTGTTGTGGAAATTCTCTGCTGCTGGTGAACAATGAAATAGAGACTTCTGCCGGCCGACAAGGTTTTTATTTTCTTTGCAAAGAAAAGGTCAATCAGCACACAAGCGGTCAGAGTGAAGAAAGACCCCAAGCACGGGGAAAGCTTAAAGATTTATACCTTAGGACCGCCTCTTACGGTGTGTTTCACACCCTTCTGTCTGTGGCAGGGAGCGGCGCCCCTACCCATTGTTTTAACACTCTTTCGTCTGCTGCCAAGTATTGGCTCCGACCCCCTAGGGTGTGTTTCACACCTGGCGTATCCTGCAGGATTTTGTATCTAGGTGGGAGGGGAAGGTGGGGGGAGGTGAGAGAGGGAAAAAGAAAAGGAGAAAAAAGGAGGAAAACTTATACTATATCCATTTTTTCTCTACTCTCTTATCTTCTCAACATTGTTTACACACACTTCTGCACTTATTGCAAGGTATATCATCACTTTTATTTTCATGTCTCTTGCGGGATTCGAACCTATGCTGTGGCAACATCCCAATGTACCACAGCGCTTTGGACATTCCTATAGCCTACTGTAGATGGCAGCATGCACCAAAACAATGTATTAATGGTGTATAACTGTAAACGGTAAATAACTTTCCCATCATGTTTCCCTTCCTTTTTTTGGTAAACTCAATTATTTGAGAAACTAGCACAGTACATCTGTGCAGCACAAGTGAATAAAACAAATTCCAAATTGAGCAAAGAAAATACTTTTCAAAAACCTTTTGTTGAGACAAAGAGTGTTGAGTTTTGTGAATAAATGTAAAATGATTCTGCAAGTAATTCTGGCTTTAGTTTTGACAATCACATTCAATGGATGACACTCACACTCACTGCCGTCTTCTTTTTCAAGAGGAAATTAAATAAAAATGTGAAGGCTGTTCTTGGCTCAAATAAAATTATTAAACTTTATTGTAAGATTGTAACATTGTAATATTATTGTACCACACAGTAAGAGAAAACAAAGTGAAACAAAGTAATGATGACAGCACCTGTTATAAACTGTTCTTCCACTGATCCAGGGTCAGTCCTGAGGCTGGACAGTACCACCGCCCCTTCAGCTGGGTGTGTCCAGTCCTTTTATTTTTTTCCTGGCCACACTCCTTGCAGGTGTAGTGATAGTGTTCCTTTGCCAGCCTTTTCTGTGGTGGTTCGCCCCTAGCCACTAGCTCCTTATCTTCCTGGGCAGCTTTATGCAGTCTCCAGGCACGTTGCCTTGGCTGAGGTGGAAGGCACGCTTGCTGGAGGAGTTTTCTGGTAAGAAGGAGCTTGCTGGTAAGAAGGAGCTTACTGGAACAGAGGAGCTTGTTGGAACAGAGGAGCTTATTGAAACGGAGGAGCTTGCTGGTAAGGAGGAGCTGGCCCGAATTGTGGAGGGAACGGGGGAGGTGGATGGAACTTGTGAGGTGGAAATGGCAGATAGAACACGGGCCTGTTTGCCGCCAGAGCAAGCTGGCGGGGGAAGGCCTCCCCCTCGTGGTTTTCAGGCTCCTCAAATGTCATCGCTTCATGTGCATGCTGCACAGGGGCAGCCGGAAGTGTGTTCACTGCAGGGAATGACTCGTTGGTCAGGTGCAACTGTTTGGGAAGTACAGTGCCTTGCAGCAGCATGTCCCTGTCCTTCCTCTTATCCCTCCTAAGCAGCCTACAAGACAAACATTCATTATTTTATACATGTGAGCCTATCCCCCTAAGGTTATTACATATTTTCTAACAAGCATGCAAGTGGAGGTTTTTCTTGAGGTTAAATCTTTATATACTGTCTTGACTGTATGGGAAAGGTAAACGAAATAACACTCACCATAAAGAGACAGTGGTGTTGTTAACCGGCACCAGAACCAAGTTGGTCTGGTCCAGGACAACCCTGCTGTCCTCCAGCAGCTGTTTGATGTGGCTGTAGATGCTGACAATGGACTGAGGGATGGGCATGGTTTTTCCCTTTGTAGCCTTTGGCCTGTTGCGTGCTTGCTCAAACTCTTTGGCATGTCTGAGGCAAACACACTCACTGACCCTGTGTACTTCAGGGTCCTGGGCTGCTTGGCCGTGAGTCATGTATAGTCTGTGGGAGAGAAAGATGATATGATCTGGACTGTGAACAAGGATGTAAAATCATGAAGAACCAGGTGACAATGTCAACAGGGATTGCAATAAAATAATTTGCAGTTAATAAATGCTTTTCACAATGACAAGTGCTGTCTCTTATTCAATGATTTGTATTGAACCAAAATGATAACAAATTGTGGTCAAGCACCTCTCTGCCGCCTGCTGTCCAGGAGCAGAGCCACTCGGCTTCCTGGGTGCTCTCCACGGTCCTCCTGACGCACGTCCTTTCTTCTTAGCCTTCTGGGTGTACCTAAATGGTGAAAGAGACATCCATATGCTTCATTCGTTCCATAGAATGTTTGTTTAATTATGGTGTACAAAATAATTACTATTTTGTACCTTGAAGGTGCCTTGTCCATGGCATGGAGAGCTGTGTACAGGTGGACTATGTCCGCCTCCTCCTTGGCTGACGAGGCGGTGATTGTGTGGTTCAAGCCAACTAGGTAGGCTGCCAGGGCATCAACTGCCTCCCATCCCTCAACGCCTCTTGAGTCACATTGGCTGGTCTGAAAAGTGATAAGTGAGAAAAAGAAAAACCAAGCAAATAAATGTACACACAGGATCACCAGCCCCAAGTTCAGCTGACTGGCAGAGAGTAGCGTCAGGCTCCCCCTCATCCCAGGGATCACCAGCCCTAAGATCACCTGGCATGCACACAGTGGCATCTGGCTCATCCTCGTCCTCCTCAAGCACCTGCGAGGGAATTTCAGGCATCTGCTTTGGAGCAAGCAGGTCACCTGTGTTTCTGGGCCAATAGATACTCCACAGCAATGCGCTCCCCATAACCAGTATAAACACAAAGATGAGGAAAGGACATACATACACACATCCATCTCCTACATGTATAGCACAATCTTCGCACCCAAGAAATGCATGTCCTCTGAGTAGGGGGGTGCCTAAGAAAAAGAGGAGGAGGGGATGTAATACTCTGGTCTACCAGTGTTGCTCTGAGATCTCTCTTACCAGTAGGTTTCCCGGGTGGGGTGAACTCTGGAACCAGAGCACAACCATGGACCCGCTGGCTCATGTTGTTGAGGTGAGACATCAATCGGACATCGAAGGTTCTGAGGGTTGAGGCCCCCTCCACAGCTACTGCCTCCTTGGCCCGGCCCATGTTCCACCTTGATGCTCCCTCCAGCATGTACATTTGCATGTGCACTGCATTGCACCGCCAGCCTAAGAAACAAAATACACTGTTCAGTCAACCATTATTGTAAAGTGAATACATATGAATACCCGACAGTGGTAATTGTGTTATTTTGAATAATTACAACACATTCTCTGTCATAACATAGAAAAGAACATTAAAAAAAAAGACATACAATATGTCTTGATGCGAATGTACCTGGAATGAAAGCACACTGGTGTCGGTGAAAACTCTCCAGGGAGGAGGACCCCCTACCACACCTAAGGATGTCCAGCTCTTTGCCACCCTTCTGGAGTGTCCCCATCTTCGTGTACAGTGCAACACCTGCAGGGTCTTGGAGGCACTCCAGGTGCTTCTGCTGCACCTCCCACACGTGGCGCATGCTGTCATGGCTCACCAGACGCAGCCCTGTGGTGTCTGTCAGCTCCCACATTGATTGCAGCAGCCCTGAAATCATGCTCCGTATCTCCGCCACTCCACGCGTCCTCCTCCTGCAGTGCCTCTTCAGTTCACCTGGGCTGATGGTGGCCATGAGCTGTTCCTCAGTGGGAGCGTGTCTGCTGTGGCTGCTCTTCCACTCCACTCTCTTGGCCTCCTTCAGGCGTTGCACATCCTCCTGGTCCCATTCGAAGATGCAGGAGGAAAGCTTGGCGCAAAAGATGCCATACAGAGGGTGGTGTTCTGTAGTGAGGCCGCAGTTAAAGCGTCACATGAAATGGAAGCTGTGTTCCGGTTGTCCCGTGACAGTTAGTTTTAGTATACATTACCATCACCAAAACATTTGTACAACACAATTAATGTCCAAAGCACACGTATATTTGATAAAGAAGCAATTTTCACCCACCTGACTGGCTGCAGCAGTCCTGGTTGACATAGATGACCTCAGGTTCAGCTTGATCAGCATTCTTGTAGCGAGTGACGATGCCTTGGCACAACTCTTCCAACCCTGCACCTTCACCCATCGTCAGAACAGAGTTCAGAACCTGGCCAAACTCGTTGCCGATGTTTGTCATCCATGCAGCACTGTCCCCGACATTGCCCCACTAAGAAGTAAACCCATTTCTTGTTTTGTTGTAATTATACATGTTCTATTTTCTATATTTTTTACTGTTGAAACCCTAACCTTCTTTGTTGAATACATCTTAAGAATTCTACCATAGGTAGAGGTGATCACCCCTTCATCTCTTCCAGATGGCTGAGGATGTCGTTGGAGTGGATCGTCTCAAACCATTGGGCAAGTGGAAGGGGCCTGAAGGGTGGTGGAGGAATATGGACAGCTGCAGAGGGGATGAAGGTAGCCATCTTCATATGGCGCTCACAGTCCGAGAGGTAGCGGATGGTCTGACGTGCCCACTCCTCGCTGTGCGCTTCCTCTATCACAGACTGGAGGTAGGAGGAACTGTTACCATTGGTCCTCGGCTTCAGGAAAGTCATACATTTCCTGTCCAGAGCCAGCTGTGTTGTGAGGACAGCGGGGAACAGGCTCCTGTGTGCCACATCCAGCTGGGAGAGCATATCCTGGCTCCATGGGCAGACCGGCTGAGAGCACTTGCTGCATCGTGGATAGTCCCCTCCCACTAGGTAATAGTGGCTATCCACATCAATCACCTCCCTGACCTTTCTGTAGATCCCGGAGCTGTTCATTTTCCGGGAACATTGTGGGCATTTAAATGGAATCCCCCACATCCTCAGTGGTGCCCAGATGAACATCCTCTGCCGGTAGTACCACCCAGGCTCAGGAGGAGATGGTTTGGGCTCCAGTGGTGGGTGAAACCAGTATGCCTTGATTTTGTATTTCAGCTGGCCTGTAGGCTCATACAGGCACTTTGCAATCCACACCTGATCCGCTTCCTGGATCACTCTACGAAATTGTTCAGGAAGAAAACCTTTCCAATTAATTGAAGTTGGCTTTTGCGGTGATGGCGTTGGTTTCTGCGGTGATGGCATGATGAATGCTGAATAGTGAGCCAGTTGTATGTGGTTGTCATAAAGGTGTTCGGAGAATTTTTCTCCCTCCACAAGCTCGTTGCACTTATAGCACTGCACTCCCTGTCCTGCCACTGATGCTCCTGCCTCTGTGTCTCCTCTCCCTGCCTCTGTGTTGTCTCGGACTCCCCCTGCCTCCGTGTCTCCTCTCCTTGTCTCCGTGTCTCCTCTCCCTGTCTCCATGCCTCCTCTCCCTACCTCCGCGCCGACTCGGACTCCCCCTGCCTCCTTGTCTCCTCTCCTTGTCTCCGTGTCTCCTCTCCCTGCCTCCGTGTTGTCTCTGACTCCCCCTGCCTCCGTGTCTCCTCTCCCTGTCTCTGTGTCTCCTCTCCCTACCTCCGTGCCGACTCGGACTCGCCCTGCCTCCGTCTCTACTTCTCCTGCTTCACTGGAGCTAGCGCCTGATGACAGATCTGCTGGCTAGGGGGGAAGTACAAAAAGAGGGCCATGCTACATGCAACTAAGAATCCTACACTACTAGTTTTCTCCAGAATTGTGCAGATATATATTGTTCAATAAATAAATCCACCTGCTACAGTGACTCATCATGACTTAGTAAATAATTTCACCTACCTTGTGGAACCCACAAGAGCACCGGAGGCTTCTCCCAAACAGATCCTTTGTATGGCTCTGCAGGGGGCAAGCATCTATTTTCTCCAAGGCCTTTTTCCATTTCTTGGCCCCTGGCCGTTTGCCAGTCGAGAAATGGAATTTGCCCTGGGCATATTTTATACAGATGTCCTTCCAGTAACTGTCTGGTTTTCCTGTCTTAGTCATCTGCAAACATTAAAAATAAAACAAGTTAATGTCAAGCTAGGCTATGTGTACAGACAGACAGACAGACAGACAGACATTCCTATAGCCTACTGTAGTAGGTGGCAGCATGCACCAAAACAAAACCGTGTGGGGAGATCTTTATGTCATAAATAACAGAAGCATGAAAACATGTTCACCACATTAACACATCATCCCTTTAAACGAAATCAAGATACTAAGATAAAACTTAGCTGAAACTAAAGCAACAGGCCTGTAACCAGACTCCATTAGGATAGCGGAGGAAACTATACATGTATGTATAGCCATAGGCAGCAGCATGTCGGTATGTATGTATGTATATGTAGGTACATAATGTATGTATGTATGTATGTAGTTATATAATGTATGTATGTATGTATGTATATATGTAGGTATGTTTTGCATTACTGTTTTATTATTGTTGTGAAGCACTTTGTAAATGTATGTTTTAAAAGGTGCTATATAAATAAAGTTATTATTATTATTATTATTATCATTATCATTATGATTATCATTAGTATTATTATTATTACACAGACAGATGTAAAAATACTATTCCACTGACGAAAAATTAAACTTGGCATGTTTAATACACCTGGACACATCTGTCTGCTCTGCTCAAACACATAACCAGGCTCCATTACCGGAGGGGAGAAAACACCACAGATAGCCGATAAATTACTATTCCACTTACGGACAATGAAACTTGGCACAATTCTTTCACATCTTTTTTTTTTTTTTAACCTTTACTTTACCAGGAAATAGCCATGTTTTTTCATTTCATTCATTTTTTCATGTCTTAAGGCTTTTCCCGAGAAATCAGCAGAGTTTATACGGCAAATAAACAAATAAATAAGTTACTATTGGTCTTCTGATTCTGTCATATCACCAATATTCCCACCGTCGCCACACAGTGCTAGTATGTACAACAACGCTATTACAGGCAGAAGCTCCGTTAGCAAAGCGGCTACGTAACAAGAAAGTTGAAATACAAGTTGAATAACGTGCTGACAGGACGGAAAATTAAATCGTGTATTGTTTTGTCACACGGTTTAACATTCGGCTTATACATGGCATTGCTTTTATGAGTATTAATCAAGTTTTCAAACCTTTTTTCCGTGCTTGGTGTTATCAGGTGTTATGCGGTGAAAAACATGGCCGACACTCTAAAGAGATAACCACGCCCCCTCCTACATCACGTGACCTGGCATGCTTGTTCGGAGCTGTGCTCGGACCTCGTTTGAAACTCTTTGATCTTATTAGGAATGTGTTAGGACCTGGTTGGGACTTGTTCGGACCTGTTAGAATGTGTTAGGAAAATGTTAGGATCTGTTAGGACCTCGGAGGCAGTCCAGAAACTAGTGGAGGCCGATGGTTCTCCCTGGCACCACAAGACGATTCACCCCTGGGTGTGGATGCATTTGCAAATGCGCCATGGCCAAGAAAGCTGCTTAACACCTTTTTGCCCCTCTGTCTCATTCCTCCCCTGTTGGAGAGAGTGAGTCAGGAGCAGTTGTTGGTCATTCTGGTAGCCCCAGGTCATCACTCGATCCTGTGGTATGCAGTAATGCATAAAATAGTGGCGGCCCAGTCCAAGGGACCTGTACGAGCTCATCCTCTCTACTCCCACTGGATGAGAAGAGGGTTAGGCCGCGAGTAGTCCACCACTCTTTGGTCTTGCTGATGTTGAGCTTCAGGTGATTGTTGTTGCACTATGTGACAAAGCTCTTTATCAGTTGTCTGTATTCCTCCTCCCTGTCCTCGTTGATGCATCCAATACAGCTTTGCTGCTTGCATTGACCTCAGCTAATGAGTGTGTGAACTAACCGCTCTGTCAGTGCACTCTGGCTGCTTGCTGCTTCATGATGACCGGTGGGGCTACTCTCAGACCAAATCCCTCCTTTGTTCCCAAGAACATAAGGAGTTCTTTCAGGTCAAGAATAAGAGTCATATGCTTTTTATGTTCCACCCCATGAGGGGGACAGGGAGGCAAAATTGCTCCTGCTCTCCCCAGTTAATGCCTTGGCATATTATATTATGTTGAATGCACAGCCCCACTCAACAGTTGTTTATGTGTTTGGTGATGGTGTGGCCAGTTAAGCACTTTCCAAGAAATGCCTTGCAAGATGGCTTTGTGAGTGCATCTCGCAAGCCTGCAAGCAGGGACCCTTTCACTTTGGACTTCGCACACTTTGCCAGCACAAGTGGTGTTACAGCGTTGGCAGCCTTGTTCGGCGGGGTGAGTGTTGAGGACAATATGTGTGGCCTACGCCCTGCCTGTTCATATGGTTTTATCTCTTGGAAATTTTGGGCTCCTTTTCAGGCTCTGTGCTTGCTGGAATGACAAAGGACTGGGGGAAAAGTTTGGGTGCACCTCAGCTGTGTTGCAGCTGATTCCTCTCTGGGTATGATACAGCTACATGTTTTTCATGCTCTGTGATGACCCAGGAGGTATGTAGGGTGTCTCTTGCTCATCTTTGAAACCCTGCAAGGTTAGGCCATGGCTCCTCCCAGTTCGGTTACCCACCACCTGGGTTGGCTGGAGCCCCTTTCTTCTCCACTGCAAGGGCCTAGGTTATAAAGAAGAATGCAGCCAGTCAGGATCAGTGTGGCTGGGTTAATGTTGTGTTGCAACAGGGCATTCATTCATTGGACTTGACACATTGTACCCATAAGTAGAAGGAGGAGTGTGTATGAGAAAGAACAAATGTTATGATACTGTAACCCCAGCTCTTAATACAGGTAGAATCCTTTACCTCAGGGCCTTGTGACCCCTACGCCCAGATAATAAAATGTTATTTGACAGAAATGATGGTCAAAACTTCTGATGTTGCAATAAAACTGAATTATCTGATGAATGTAGGATGAATATACATTGCTTGTGTTTTCCAGTCGTTTTGACTAATGTGACTTGTAGAAGTCCAGGGTGATCAGCCTCCTCAATATAAACATACACAGTCCCAGTCCCGCCATACACAGTCAACACACAGTCATGTCAGAGCAGGAGTGGCTTAGGGACAATTATGTGAATTTTCTTGGGTGGCCCTGACTTGAACCCAGCAGAACATCTCTGTAGAGACCTGAAGATGACAGAACACCACCAGCCCCCATTCAAGTTGACAGAGCTTGAGAGGATCTGCAGAGATAAATGGCAGAAAATCCCCAAATCCAGGTGTACAAAGGTAGCCGCCTCATACCCAAGAAGAGTTAAGGCTGTGATCGCTGCCAAAGGTACTTCAACTAAGTACTGATTAAAAGGTCAAAATACTTGTGTCAATGTGATATTTCAATTTTTTTTTCTTTTTAATTAAATTTACAAAAAACATGTAAAATTATGTTTTCAGCATTGTCATTTTGGGGTACTAAGTTAAGATTGATGAGGAAAAATTGAATCTGAACTATTTTAGCATAAAGCTGCAACATACAACATGTGATAAAAGTGAGGGGGTCAGAATACTTTCTTAATGCACTATATAGTTGTCATGTTTTCCCTTCTGATATCTCCTTTTTTTCTGGTTAGATCAGCCCTTTGTCTTTATAAAACCAGTTAACATCTAATATCGCCTTGCTCAGGCCATGTTTGCACTTGTTGAAGCCCTCCCCTCTGACAGCACTGCTGTCAAGCCCATGATCGATGTTTGTGTTTTTAATCCAATTCTAACCACTCCCTGTGGCTGTGACCTGTTACCAAGGTAATCAATGGCTGACAAATTTGCACCAGCACTGAAGATGTACCAGTGAATTAGGGCAATTATATTGAAGGAAGAAGAGGAACAGAATGGAGCAGACTGTGAAAACAAGTACTGCTCTGGAACAAATGGAAGAAAAGCTGAATCACTGGACAGAGGCTGTTCTCAGTGGCAGAGTAGACACTATATTATTTACCATTTAATAATGAAAACCTAAAAGTAGATTTTTAAATCCTACTTTTATCTCACTTGTTCCATGGTAAGGGATTCCTGTTATGTTATTTGAGTATCATTTTATGAGCTTTTGAAAATAACACCACAAAAAACAGCTCCACTTTCATCAGTAATTCAACAGTCATACATCATACCAAGTCATGAGAGAATGAAGATAGATCGAGTGACTCATCTACACATATAGTTTTTATTGTGTTATTACTGAGAATCATATATTATATGACATTACATTATATTACAGTAGAGCCTAAGAGTCTATAGCAATGCTATCAGCTCCCTGAATGATGCTTTGAGCTATACAGTTACAATAAAACATGATAATTAGCATCCTTTAGTCATGGATGGCGGAAAAGTCAGAGGATCAGCAAAGTTATTCAAATTAATGCTCTGGAGATTAACAATGTCTGAACCAAATTTCATGGTAATCCATGTAATAATTAGTGAGCTATTTCAGTCTGGACCAAACATTAAGACATCCTGCGGCCCTGCCACTAGTGTGGCTAAAATCAATAATTTAAAGTGCAGCTTTACCAATATAAAGATGAAGGTCAGTTGACTAGTCACAAGATGATGATGAAATAAGTGTTATCCAGACTTAGGTTTGGAGACTACAAACGTAATAATAGAAAGCCTCTGTCCCAAACTGGAGTTGTCGAGTTTGAAAGACATGAGCATTAGCCATGCAGGAACAGCTGTCCTTTCCTGAAGGTGGAATTGAAGTGGCGTGTTCAATCCGGATTTCTGTTGATTTGAACTCCAAGGGACCTGTACGAGCTCATCCTCTCTACTCCCACTGGATGAGAAGAGGGTTAGGCCGCGAGTAGTCCACCACTCTTTGGTCTTGCTGATGTTGAGCTTCAGGTGATTGTTGTTGCACTATGTGACAAAGCTCTTTATCAGTTGTCTGTATTCCTCCTCCCTGTCCTCGTTGATGCATCTAACATATGTAAGCAGTGTGTCACTGTTAAAAGTGAGGATTGATAGCCCCAACCTCCCCCCCACCCTTCCCCTACACACACATACATATGTATGTATATATATATATATATGCACGTATATCTTACTATATAATGACGAAAACTCTGTCTGTGGGTGTGTCTGTCTGTGTGTCGTGACGTTTTTCTCCTCACTGACTTGGTCAATCCATGTGAAATTTGGCATAGTGGTAGAGGGTAATGGGAGGATGCGAATGAAGAAATATTACATCAGTTGGCCAAAGGGGGGCACTATAGCAACCAGTTGAAATTGCAAACTTTGAATGGGCATGTCTCATGCCCCGTATGTCGTAGAGACATGAAACTTTGCACAGAGATGCCTCTCCTCATGAGGAGCAAATTTGTCCCAATAACTTCCGGTTATATAATTTTTCCGCCATTTTGAATTTTTTGAAAAACACTTCAAATTGGGGCGTTGGTAACGTAGTGGATCGTGCCGGCGCCCCATATACAGAGGTGTTGCCTTGCTGCAGCGGTTGCGGGTTCGACTCCGGCTCGCAACCATTTGCTGCATGTCATACCCCCACTCTCTCTCACTCCCCATTTCACTCTCTCCTGTCAATTAAAAGGCAACAGCCCGAAAAAATAATCTTAAAAAAACAAACCACAAAAACAAAACATATATATATACAGTGGTGTGAAAAAGTGTTTGCCCCCTTCCTGATTTCTTACTTTTTTGCATGTTTTCCGCACTTAAATGTTTCAGATCATCAAACAAATTTAAACATTAGTCAAAGATAACACAAGTAAACACAAAATGCAGTTTTTAAATGAAGGGTTTTATTAATGAGGAAGAAAAAAATCCAAAGCTACATGGCCCTGTGTGAAAAAGTGTTTGCCCCCTAAACCTAATAACTGGTTGGGCCACCCTTAGCAGCAACTACTGCAATCAAGCGTTTGCGATAACTTGCAATGAGTCTTTTACAACGCTGTGGAGGAATTTTGGCCCACTCATCTTTGCAGAATTGTTGTAATTCAGCCACATTGGAGGGTTTTCGAGCATGAACCGCCTTTTTAAGGTCATGCCACAGCATCTCAATAGGATTCAGGTCAGGACTTTGACTAGGCCACTCCAAAGTCTTCATTTTGTTTTTCTTCAGCCATTCAGAGGTGGACTTGCTGGTGTGTTTTGGATCATTGTCCTGCTGTAGAACCCAAGTTCGCTTCAGCTTGAGGTCACGAACAGATGGCCGGACATTCTCCTTCAGGATTTTTTGGTAGACAGCAGAATTCATGCTTCCATTTATCACAGCAAGTCTTCCAGGTCCTGAAGCAGCAAAACAGCCCCAGACCATCACACTGCCACCACCATATTTTACTGTTGGTATGATGTTCTTTTTCTGAAATGCGGTGTTACTTTTACGCCAGATGTAATGGGACACAGACCTTCCAAAAAGTTCAACTTTTGTCTCGTCAGTCCACAGAATATTTTCCCAAAAGTCTTGGGGATCATCAAGATGTTTTCTGGCAAAAATGAGACGAGCCTTAATGTTCTTTTTGCTTAGCAGTGGTTTTCGTCTTGGAACTCTGCCATGCAGGCCATTTTTGCCCAGTCTCTTTCTTATGGTGGAGTCATGAACACTGACCTTAACTGAGGCAAGTGATGCCTGCAGTTCTTTAGATGTTGTTGTGGGGTCTTTTGTCACCTCTTGGATGAGTCGTCGCTGCGCTCTTGGGGTAATTTTGGTCGGCCGGCCACTCCTGGGAAAGTTCACCACTGTTCCGTGTTTTCGCCATTTGTGGATAATGGCTCTCACTGTGGTTCGCTGGAGTCCCAAAGCTTTAGAAATGGCTTTATAACCTTTTCCAGACTGATAGATTTCAATTACTTTTTTTCTCATTTGTTCCTGAATTTCTTTGGATCTCGGCATGATGTCTGTAGCTTTTGAGGATCTTTTGGTCTACTTCACTTTGTCAGGTAGGTCCTATTTAAGTGATTTCTAGATTGGGAACAGGTGTGCAGTAATCAGGCCTGGGTGTGGCTACAGAAATTGAACTCAGGTGTGATCAACCACAGTTATGTTTTAACAGGAGCTGGGGGGCAAACACTTTTTCACACAGGGCCATGTAGCTTTGGATTTTTTTCTTCCTCATTAATAAAACCCTTCATTTAAAAACTGCATTTTGTGTTTACTTGTGTTATCTTTGACTAATGTTTAAATTTGTTCGATGATCTGAAACATTTAAGTGTGGAAAACATGCAAAAAAGTAAGAAATCAGGAAGGGGGCAAACACTTTTTCACACCACTGTATATATATATATATATATACAGTATATATATATATATATATATAAATATATATATATACATATGTATGTATGTATATATATATACGACTGAATGTCACACACATGGATACTGGAATGTCTGGAACTATGCAAGATCAACAGGACACTAATGGCCTTCATAAAGAACTCCATGGGAATGTGGAAGCACAAGAGACACCAAGAGGCCAACTCAGAGCAGATTGCCCAAGTCAACATCAAATGTGGCATATACTAAGGGAATGCATCTCAATCTCTGGGACTTTAGCTTCCAGACTGACAAACAGCTGCTGGCTAACCAACCGGACATAGTGGTGGTTGACAAACACCAGAAGAGGGCAGTGGTGGTAGATGTAGCAATACCAGCTGACAGCAACATCAGAAAAAAGGAACACGAAAAGGAGGGGAAGTATCAAGGGTTGAAAGAAAAGCTGGAACACTTGTGAAAGGTCAAAGCCGACGTGGTCACCGTGGTAGTAGGAGCACTCGGGGCAGTGACTTCCTCAGTCCTGAAGTGTGCAGTCCTAGGAACAGCTAAGATACTGTGCAAAACCCTCAAGCTCCAAGGCCTCTGGCAGAGGGCCCGAGCTTGAGGATGATTCTGACCAGATGAAATCCTTAACCAGTTCAAAACACTTTAGGGTGATATATTGGCAGAATTGAAATTGAATAAAATTAGTATGTTTTTTTTAGTGTATGGTCGCGTGAAAATAACAATCCTGTTTTTGCTACTCTTGAATGAACTGTATATATCTACATAGGGTCATAGGCTCAGTTTCACCGCCATCTAGACAGGGCAATTAGCGTTTAGAAGCCTATATGTGATAAGCATCATCAGAAAAACACTTATGTGTAATGTGTGAAAGCTTTATTCAGTGTTTTTATCTGTTTAAATCACAATGCCCATATGTTTTGGGGAGGAAGAAATCTCTGTGAATAATTCGGCTTATGGTAAAACCCTCCTGAACATCAGGATCTTAAGTCATGAGAGAAAAAAAGTGAGCACACATTAGCATGCGGTGGGCAATCCGCCTGCCTCCGGTATCCTAAATAATGTCTCAGAAGGACTTTTTTGTAATGTAAAACTGCTTAGTGCAGTGTTTTTGTCAGTTTTAATCACCTGGTCCATTTGTTTTGGAAAGGAAGAGACCTCTGTAAATAATTTGGCTCCCAGTAAAAACCTCCTGATATTGTAAACTGAAGGAATTCTAACTCTGAGAAATTTTAGCTGGTTGCTATCTAGAATTCACACTGCTCACTGCATACTAAACCTTTAATTGTACTTTTGTGATGTTTATGAGGTTTAATCGTTACAGAGGTTTATCCAAATCCATAGTGTAAGTCAATTTTTGTGGTATTGCTATGGTTCCTCATTTTTCTGTTCTCTTCTGTTCTACAATAAAGCTGTAACCTGCTAAAAATTAAGATCACTTGTAACAATGGAAGGAAATAAACACCAGACTCCAGTGACATGACAGTAAACTGGGTTTTTTCCAGTTCATCATAACAAAAGCCATGTTATAAACAACAGTTACTGTAGATGGCACTTTCAGCGCCTTGCAGCTTTCTTTTATGTGTACCTGGTTGCAGAGGTGGAACTAGCGCCTTTGCATGCACCAAACATTATGCATCACATCATTTAAAGGGATTTGCTGAAATTAAGGCAGACATCAATGGAGGATAAAAGGAGCATCTTTATATATTTTAGAGGCAGATGTGAAGAAATTACATGGTTTGTGTGACAATATGCAAATTCAAATTATTCCCAGCCAGCCTACTGTGAGGGACACAATGATATTCAACATGCATGTGAATGAGTCACACACTCACACACTCACACACACACACACACACACACACCTGCTGAGCTACACTCATACATACAGTAACATGTTTACTGAATGCATAAACTGCATTACCTGATTCAGTTGTCATGTTACTGTGTTGTATCACAACAATAATATGAACAACCAACCATCACACACTTTACCAACATTTTGCTCATTTGTAAACATTGTTAAGAGTGTAGCACACTATGAGTTTTGGGTTGAACTTGTTAGGTCCAGTGTGGAGAATTTAGTGGCATCTATTGGCAAAAATTGTATATAATACTCATAACTATGTTTCTATTTGTTTATAATCACCTGAGAATAAAAGAAACCCATGTCAAGTCAATTTAGAATTAGCTTTCAATATTTGCAAGTTATTAGTAACTAAGACATCAGTCTTTGCCAGAAAAGACAGAAACATAACAGTTTTGAGTGGCAGCCTAATTAGCCATTACTGTGATCTATCATAATCCAGTATATGCGTAGACAATATAGGTGAATGAGAAGGGCACCATCATCCATAGGTGGCACCACAAATGGGGAAAGGAAAAAATATATATATTTTTTTTACATTTTTTTAGTGTGTCTAGGTGGTGCGAAGATTGGCAGGAGGTTTTGTAGCACGTCACCTGCCTTCAGCCGAGGTCCCTAACAATAAGAAGAAGAAGAAGAAGAAGAAGAAACATATCAGAAACAATAGGGAACTCTGCCTTCAGCCATGGTCCCTAATAAAGAGGCCTTTTTCTCTGGGTTCCTGCCAGCCCCTGGCCCCCCTTCCCAGCTCGTTACACTTTACTTGCTCTCTGGGGGAGATAGGTGAGTTATCTGATGTCACATGAACCCCAAAACACACTGTATAGTTATCATGTCAAAACGACAAAAGCTCTCTGGTGTCCACTCAACTACCACTACACTACGGAGAGAAGTAAATGTGGAGAGGGAAAAAAAAAAAAAAAAGACAACAAACAGCTCATGGAGGTTGCATTGATCTCTATTGTGAAGTGTTCAAGCTCTATTCATTATTGGGCGAAAGTAAATTATAACGTTCTCCTGGTGTGTTAGTGGAATCTTGAAAAATATATGTTTTGGTGAGAAACTTTTATAAATTCAGCTGTTTGAAGAAGAAATCTGTTCATGTTTTCACAACACTATAAAATAGATATTAGAGAGGGAATTGTGATGTATCAAATGTACCTCCACTGTCACAACCTGATGTTGCAACCTGAAAATGGAATTAAAAGTAAAAAATGAAATTTGGATTAAACATAGGTATCTGTAGATATGGGTTTAGGGATTTGAATGATTGAAGCTGATGTTATGCCATTAGACAAATAATTTCATCAAGAAGCCTCACCACTCAGTTGTTTCTTATGAAATTGCCAAAAAAAATGCAACCCACTTGTGATTTGAGATTGCATTTAGAGTGGTGTTTCTTTCACAAGAAACTATCTTGGTTGAGTGCAGACCCTGACATGCAATCGGATGTGTGTGCCATTTTGTTTCAGTTTAGGCTGGTGTGAAACTTGTCAGTTAAACTGCTGCGAGCCAAACCAAAGACTGTTGTTGGTCCACTTCCAAGCTAACTGTGCTCCAATTCATTTTATGTAAAAGGTCCATGTGTTTTGGCAATTTATCAACAAGAAATAAGTTAAAGGAAGTAACCACAAATCACTATCACACTTCCCCATAACTACAGTACAAGACACCTCCTTTTTGTTGCTAGCTGCCTGAGCTTATTCATGACATATGATATCAGTTTCACTTGTGACTAATAATGCTGACTGACACCTATTTTCACATTAGGTTCTTAAATAAATAAAAATAATAAAGCATGGAGGCTCAGTAAAGTGCTAAAGTCAGTTGGTTGGTTGGTTGGTTGGTTGGTTGGTTGGGACCAAAAGCAACTGCAAGCAAATCATGGCAGTAAATAAAAATCACATGGAATCGTGATCTTGTCACCTCCAGGAATTTGACATATTCTTTACCCTGCTGTCCACAAGCAAAGTCAATTCCAGTCCTTGTAGCTTTCACTAACCATGATGGATTTGTGCATTTTGTGTTGTTATTTATCCTCTCTGGTGTTCATACCAAGCCTGATGAGACCATCCTGATGATGTGAGCTCAACATTCTGTTTCGCTCCCTGTGTCCCTGGACTTGGTGCCGCCCCAAACACTTTCAGTGGGTAGGAGTACTCACCTTGACAGACACATTTCTTCAGCCAATCAGCATAACAAAACACAGAACAGAACACCTTCTTCATCATTTTCCTCCAAGAAACTCAGCGAGTGTGTACTCTTGTTTTTGGTTAATTGTTGTTACTTTATTTCTGCAATAACCTCATTTAACTATTGTTAGAGTTAGTGCTTGTTGCTTCAAGAGCCGCCATTACTGTTCTGCAAGCTGTGGCCTGCATTTTACCACAACTACAACACAGTCCCTGATTTGCTGCTTCTGTTGTCAACTACAGTGCAGATCTCTGATTGGCTCTGACTAGATTTTAATTTCTGGAATGTGTTTGGGTCAGAGTCCAGACTCATACAGAGCGTGAAACAGAATGCTGAGCTCACATCATCAGGATGGTCTTAACAGGCTGGTTTATACCTGGTGAGGACACACCAGAACATTGCCTCAAGCAAAGGAGTTCAAGTATATCAGGGTCTTGTTCATCAGTGAGGGTAAAATTTAGCGTGAGATGGTTAGGTGGCGGACACTGCACTAGACTGTTGTGGTGAAGAGGGAGCTGAGCCAGAAGGCAAAGCTTTTGATTTACTGGTCCATCTACGTCCCAACCCTCACCTATGGTCATGAGCTTTGGGTAGTAACTGAAAGAATGAGATCGCAGATGCAAGTGGCCAAAATTAGTTTCTTCTATAGCGTGGTTGGGCTCAGCCTTAGAGATAGGGTAAGGACCTCAGACATCTGGAGGGAGCCTGGAGTTGAGCTGCTGCTCTTGCATGTTCAAAGGGGTCAGTTGACGTGGTTCATGTGTCTGATCAGGATGCCTCCTGGGCACCACCCGTTAGAGGTGTTCAGAACACATTGGCCTGGGTCATCTGGTCAGAGAACATTTCGAGATTCCCCAGGAGATGCTGGAAAATTTTGCTGAGGAGAGGGACATCTGCAGTACCTTTCTCAGCCTGCTGTGCCTGTGACCCAGCCCCAGATAAGCCGATAAAAATGGATGGATGGATGGATGGATGGATGGATGGATGGATGGATGGATGGATGGATTTTACTTAACAGTTTTATGGGGAAATTAAACCTTTTTTCATCTAATTTTAATCCCACCAACTACTTTTTTTAAATGGCTTATTCACTCTATGTATTTCAGGAATGCTAATATTAAAATAAAATGATGATATGCAATAAAAAAAATAATGATATTTCCTTTTGATGAATGTTTTAAAAATGATTCCATTGCAATATCGGCTGCCCTGGACCTCCAGAATTCTGAGGATCATTTGAGGCTTTGACCTCCTGTCTTTGTTTACTCGTGAAGCTCATAGTATATTCCTTTATTCAGACTTTTTTTTGGCATAAATAGCTCTCTCTCATCAGGCCCCTTCATCTCTCTCTTCTCTCACCAGTCCTCCCAGTACTCACATTAGTACCTGCATGTCCCCACGCCTTTGAATTTCTCATCACCCACAACATGTACATTATTCAAAGCAGCAGTCCCCAAATATACCTCCGCTTCACAGATGCCCCCACTGCCCCCTAAAGTCCCTCACAGGCACCCTCCCATCCTGCCATGGCTGTTTAAAGCTCAGTTTAAAACTTTAATAGCCCGTGATCATCTGAGCCAACAGAGGGTAATGAGACTGCATGTGAATGATTCCAAACATTGAAGGGAATGATAAAGATAGGGGCTGTCATAAGGGAGCTCATGGTGATCAGAGGAGGGAGGAACTCCCTGCCATCTTGATGCACATTTTAGGAAATTCTCAGTGGGACGCCTTTGATTACTATTATTTCTCCAGTGTATGGGTGTGTACTGTATGAGCATGCATGTATGGCTGAGCTCCTCTCTGGCAGGCAGTGGTTAGTTAATGTGTGTCTATGCAAATTCCACTTGTCCTTTGGGTTTTGAAGTAACTGTCAAGGTGTGTATTTGTGTTTCTGTTTCCAGACATTGGTCAGTGTTTGTTTGAGTCAACATTGACGCCTCTCCACCTCACCCCCTGCTGCCTGCCATTTATTTATAATCAGGTGGCATCAGTAAGAACAGGTTTCTATTAAGAACAGGCATCTGCTATGTGAGCGATGGGTCTGGCTAAGCCTAAATTGTCTTGCCGATGGGATCAGAGCAGTTGTGTATTAAAATTCCTATTTACAGACTGTAATCTTGGGGTTGAAGGAGAGTGCAGGAGAGCAGGCAGAGGCGGTGGATAAAAGGAGATGAGAGGAAAAACAAAGATGACTCTGCAGGCCTGGGTTTTTACACTTAAGCCCTGTTTCCACCAAGCAGTATGCTACAGTATGGTTCAGTTCAGTACGCTTTTTTTCCGTTTCTTCTGCAAAAAGTTGTGGATAGTACCGATGGAACCGTTCCTAACCGTTACCATTTTTGGTACTCCTTCTGTTGGGGTCCTTGCACACAGATCTGGTACCAAAAGGTGGAGCTGTGAACACTGCAGTCCGTTGATTGGTCAGTAGCAGACAGTCATTTTGCTCATGCAGGGCTGAGCTGTGGCAGGTTATCAGGGAGAAGCCGCTGTTCATATCGTGGAAAGTTTAATTAGTAAACTGCAGATATACAATGAAACGATGTTTTGCTGCCTCTTGCAGCAGCCGGAGTCGGAGAAAAAATAACTTAATTTACTGGGCCAACTGCCCGGATTTTTAAGGTGGAACATTAACTCGTAATGTTACTCAACACATGAGCTGACGACGTAACTCAATCAACACACCTTAAATACTCTATGACAACTTTGACCATTACTTTAGTTTTTATATGGCATACACTTTTAGTAATGAGTGGATCTTCAAGTACTTATATGTATTAATTTCAGCCGGGTTTTGTGAACTGCATATATTCTAATCTTCACTCGGAGAAAAGAAAGGGTCGCGTAGCGTCCAGCCAACTCAACACTAAACCCCCAAGCTTGTCTGAGAAGAAATATATACACAAACCCCATGGAGAGAGTACAGAGACCGGGAGGCGACATGCATATGTTTTTTTTTTTTTAAACGCACGCGCGCTTTCTACGCGCGCGCGTTTTATTACTATTTCGCGCGCGCATCTTATAAAAACAATAGTTTAAAAGGCTGTGCGTACAATATTGGTCTACTTGGAAGCGGGGAAAGCTACGGAGCAGAAGGAAGTGTTTGTTTTAAATGCTCAGGTGGACCTGATCAATGTGAATGATGAGGGAAGAGTGAAGAAATAAAGAAACATCAATATGTCATATGAAAGTTTTTTTTCAACGTATTTACTGAAAAGCTACACTCAAATCCAGGTTACAAAACCTGTATAGATGCTTCTGCCAGAACCACAGTATAAGAACATACAAGTCAAACATGTAAAACAATGGACTACACAATGACTACACAATGAATTAATGCATCTGTCTATGTGCAGGCATAGACAGATGGTATCGGTCCTCTTGATATCTGTCCTCCTGCTGCAGTTGGTGGGGGTATGAGGCGCTGATAGCCAGGCGCCCACGCGTTTTAATAACACGAGCGTGCGTCTTGTAAAACGCGTGTGAAATAGTAGTAAAACGCGAGTTAAAAAGCGCGCGTGCGTTTTAAAAAAATAACATATGCATGTCACCTCCCGGTCTCCGTACGGAGCCACTAGTGGGGACCAGAGTTGGGTAAGGGTTACTTTAAAAGTAATCAAAGTACTTTACTGTGTTACTTTTTTTTAAAAAGTAACCATTTACTTTACTGCGTTACTCCCTGAGTAAAGTAACTCAAGTACTGTTAAAGTACTTCCAACGTTACTCCCTGAGAAAAGTAAGTCAAGTATTTTTGAAGTACTTTTGAGTATTCTACATTTCCTATTGGGCAATGGACCACAGGGCGCTTATCCTACATTTTTTTGTCTCCAAAATTAAAGTTATGGACCACTTGCCCTTCACTGAGATCCAATTCTCCCATCACAGCCGTCACTTTGACCAGTAGAAACACAGAACGATCTGCTGCTGTAGAACGTGACTGTATGACAGCAACACCCCAGCCTTTTTAATATTTCCTCTAGGGATGTTACCACACAGAGTAAAAGGGGGAAATGATGGTGTGAAACAGCAGAGGCACTTTGTCAACCCGGTGAGTACTGTCATTAGCATCAAGCTAGCAAACAATGTTACATCCTCACAGTCGGACATAAAGTAATAACATTAACAAATAGTGGTGGGGCTTTTACTCACCACAACTGCAGAGGCTACCAGCTTCATTTGAAACAGACTACATTAGAGACGGTCCATTATTTATTAATCCCTCTGTGTTTTTTATATTTTTACTTTTTATCCGCTCCCGTTGTCTTTATAAAGTTAACAAATCGCACCGTCATTTCAAACTCAACACTTCCTGATTTTCTTTCAAATTAAAAGCCCTTATAACCTTGGCTGAGAGAATCCCTCCATTTTGTAAGAACTTGGTTGTGGAGGATACAGTAGCTTGAATGTTTGCCTACGGTACTTCAAATGAAGCTCCTGCCATCTGCTGACACTTTTAGGTGACTACAACAACATTTCGGCTGACACATGAACAGACGCAGTGACTCAAATAATAGTAAAAGTAATAAAAATAGGAAAAGAATAACCCGATGACATCACACACATCATGAAAGATGACCGGGTATAATTGGTTAGATCTTTTATAAAAAGTAAGAGTCTCACTCCTACCACTATTTTTGGCTGAGATATACCGTCTAGAAAGTGGGATCATAACTTTCATGTTCACCACGTTATGGTGTTTCTGTGTCATAAACAACATCAGCTATCATAATCACACCTGATTTCAATAAGGTACAATGTTTGAAGCTGGCTGAGTGTTGTTTGATCACTGATAGTACTGTTTTGAAGCAGAGTGACCGCTCTTGTCATTTGGAGCTCCGCCTGGATCTTTGCATGGAAAAAAACACCGTAGAATGGTCATTCTTTGTAGCCTGGAAATCCAGACCCAAATCTAGAGGGAACTGCCCATTGGTTCGACAGCCCATTGGTTCGACCATATTAAAGTCATTGTTCCGAAGTCCGTTCCGAAATCATCATGATGCCCTGTGGTTAAGGTCTGGTTAGGTTTAGGCACAAAAACCATCTGGTTAGGGTCAGGAAAAGATCATGGTGTGGGTTAAAATGAAAAAGAAAGTGACAAACACATAAGCCGTGAACCTGCACCACCTCAAGCCGGTCGCGGCGCACCATACGCCTGCCGTGAGCCGTTCAGCACCCCAGACAGTCGGACTAATGGGATGTCGAACCAATGACATGGACCCAATCTAGAAAGATTTAGGGTCTGGCCATGAGTAATGTAAATGGCGCCGATAGCCAGGCGCTCATGCGTTTTAATAAAACTTGCATGCGTTTTATACAACACGCGTGCGAAAAAAGTAATAAAGCGTGCGTGCGTGCGTGCGTGCGTGCGTGCGTGCGTGCGTGCGTGCGTGCGTTTTAAAAAAAATAACATATGCGGGGTGTCTGTAGCGTAGTGGATAGTGCCGGCGCCTCATGTACAGAGGCGATGCCTCGCTGCTGCAGTCGCAGGTTTGACTCCGGCTTGCAACTCTTTGCTGCATGTCAACCCCCACTCTCTCTCACCCCATTTCAATCTGTCCTGTCCATTAAAGGCAAAAAGCCCCCAAAAAAATCTTAAAATAAATAAATAAATAAATAACATATGCATGTCACCTCCCGGTCTCCGTAGCTCCGCATAAGATCGTGAGTAATCCTTTAACTTTTCCCGTCGAAAAATGGCATGCCATGGCTTGTCATTTTGGATTTGGACTTTGTGTGTTTAGGCTGCTCTGGTGCGAAATCCATAAGAAATAAAAGAAAAACAATGTTATTTTTGAAAAGTTGAGAGCTTCCTGAATCCGGCAATACCAAACATTACATGGTTTGATGAAGTAGTGCGCCAGTGAGATACCATTTAACACTCTTTTTCTTCACTCTTCCCTCATCATTCACATTAATCAGGTCCACCTGAGCATTTAAAACAAACACTTCCTTCTGCTCCGTAGCTTTCCCCTCTTCCAAATGGGCCAATATTGCACGCACAGCCTTTTAAACTATTGTTTTTATAAAACATGTGTGCGTTTTATAAAACGTGAGCGTGAAATAGTAATAAAACATAAAAATTTTATTAAAACGCGTGGGCGTTTTAAAAAAAATCACATTCGCATGTCACCTCCCGGTCTCCGTAGATGTGCCCTGTAGCAAGGGAGTGTTATTGATATTTGATTTTTCCTAGGGAGGGAGATGGCTAATATCTGGTGCTAATGCTAAGCTACTGGCCAGAGGAATAAGCAGAAAGTATGCTATTCTTTCATGCTTATATACAGTGATTATATACAGTGATTAAACTGTCTAAGGCCAGAGAAGAAACATTTTCAAGGATTAGGTTTTAAATGAAGGTTCTAGCTTCTAGCAAACTGCAAAGCCTTTATTGGGTTCAACATTAAACTTGCCAGAGTCAGCATCGCATAAACACATTAAAAGCACTCGGTCTTATGAAACATCTGCCTACCGTGGGGTATAAGTTAACTTTGAAATAAATTCATATTATATATGAAATAAATGCAATTATTTAATACTATTTGATTTGTGCATTTCAACAGCTGCGGTGCGCTCCACAGCTGACCATGAGTGTCTGACCCTCTCCTCTGTGCTCTGGGGGTGGGGATGTGATGGTGAGACAGCACCACTATAAAGTGCACTGAGCAGAATTTTATTGGAGTTGGCTTATAGTTTTTCAATTGAAAAGTGCTTATGGAATTGTAATGGATCAATAACACATGCACAAATAATGCTGCTGGCTTGAATGTTTATGATAAAGTGGATTTATAAGTAATGTGTAATACAAAGTAAAATTTAATGTGGAAAAGGCATCATTATACATGATTCCTAATACATTTTATAATCTGGCGTCAGTTCACCACCTCACCATATCACACCATACTGTCGCATATTTCCCCTGTCTCCAACAGCAGTATGAAAAAAAAAACATACAAAAAAGAATAGAGAAATACTTTAATATGGTAGAAAATTAATGGGGAAGTTATGGGTTCTCTATCGTATCGAGACTATCTCTCCACACAGTTACATATTCCATATGTACGGGGACTGATCCCACTGGGACAGTTGACGTGGATATTTCTTTAAGACACACCACTACATGGCCCATGCGCAGGCTTAAAAAGCCCCAGGTGCGCATGTAATCACTGATTCATTGATTTCCACTCTGGCAGTAGGAGACGTGAGAGCATGCGTGTTGTTGAGAAGGGAGATTAGCGTAGATCCACTTACCGATTGTGTGAGCAGAGAGTCGGTCTCTGGGCCCCTCTCGGGATTGCTGGTCTGCCTTTGTTCTTTATTCTCTTATCCTTCATTTGGAAAAGTAACTTGGCATAAAAGGGGTACTGTGAGGCGTATTGCACAATCCGCTCTGCTAACGCATCCAGGTTTAGTCCACCACCGAAGCTGACTTGGTCAGCGGGCGTGGTGTGGCATCCCTCTCTGCTCGGTGACGTTCGGGAGTGTCGCAAGGTGTATCGCTAGGTGTCCTGCTAACGCACCTGCGTGTCCTCCTGTGTGTGTACAGCAAGCACTGAAACACATTATCTGCTGTCGAAACTGACTGAGTCAGTGGGAATAGTGTGGAGGCTCGCTGCTGTGTCCACAAACCACCGTAGCAACAGTTAGCTGCTGTTGCTACAAACATAAGGCACAGCGTGCGAGGGCACTTCCTGGTTTGCCCGGTACGTCAGTATGGCAAGCCGGGAGGGAGCTACCTGCAGGGGCTGCAATGCGAAAATGCCTACAGAGGATGGCCGTGATTATTGTGTGATTTGTTTAGGCAGTGATCATGCACTCATAGCAAGGGATGACCCGTCCTCATGCATGAGCTGTTTTTGTTTGTCAGCGAGATTAAGGGAGGCCCGCTGCCATGTGTTTAGGACACAGCCACCAACACCTGCTCTTGGACTGCAGTCGGCTAAGCGCCCTAGGACTGTGGCTCCAGCAGTGCAGAGTGCAGCTGGCAAAGGTGCCCCTTCACCCTCCAATATTGTGATTAAATCAATCAGGCATGAGCGATTTGTGTCACATGGGCCGCAGGCGACAACTAGCAAGCCTCCCGCCCCTGGACCCTCCACCATGATATCAGTTGGGGCTGATAGGGGCTGCCAATCTGACTCAGAGTCAGATAGGGAGATTGATATTATGAACCTGGAGCCCTCAGATGATGTTCCCCTTGGAGCAAGGAGAGACAGTCATAGAAGAACGTGAGCAGCAGCCCCCTCTCCTTCAGGAGATTGTGAGTAGGGCAGCCGCTGCGTTGAATATTGAGTTGCCATCTGATCAGGGGCCTGCCCCCTCCCGTTTTGATGATGAGGCGGGGGGGCGATCCACACGCTTCCTGGTGCCCCTCCTCTCAGACTTCAAGGACCTGCTCCGGAAGCAGTTTCAGACACCATCAGGTCGCTGGTCTAGGCTCTGTAGACGCCTAGCGGCGGTTCACCACCAGGAGAAGATGGGCTGTGGGTCGTTACCTCCGGTGGACCAGGCTTTGGCGGCCTTGCTGTCTCCTTCTAAGTCAGTTCTTGGGAAAGGTGGCTGCCCTAGTAAAAACTGCAAAATGATGGACGCCTTGCTCACCAAAATGCATGGTGCTATGGTGGTCCAGACCCAGCTGGCCAATACAGGGGCCATATTATCCCTGTGCCAACGCCATCTGACTCAGCAGCTGAAAGAGGGGTGCAGTGATGACCTGCTGATGGAGCTGCAGCAGGTCTCCTCACTTCTCTCTAAGCTGATGAGGGAGCAGGCAGAGGCGGCTGGTAAAGCCATGTCGGGACTCTGGACAGTTAGATGCCACCTATGGCTGTCGCAGTCCATGCTGCAGCTGGAGGATAGAGCTTGTCTACTCAAGCTGCCCGTAGAGCCATCAGCAATGTTTGGGCCGGATGCGTCTAAAATGCTTCAGTAGGCACAGGAAACTCGCCGCTGTGCTTGAGAGGTATCCGGTGCTTTAAGGCGGAGCCAGGACTGGTGCCGGCCTCAGCCGCAGCAGCCTAAGCCTCCTCAGTCTAACTGGAGTCAGGGGGATCTGAGGGGCCGGCTGGATGCATCCAGGCGGGGCAAGTCTAAGAGAGGGAGACAAGGCAGTGGTGGCCAGGGGCCACCCCAGCCCTCGCCTCAGTCCTGACGCAATGCCATCACAAGCCAGACCCTGTCCTCAGGGGCTTCGTGCGGCATGGGAAGCTCTGAGGGCAGACCCCTGGGTTGTTTCTACAATGACCCAGGGGTATCGCTTACAGTTTATACGCACCCCTCCTGTGACTCGGTTGGCTGCATATTCGATCATTGAACCTTCGGGTTCTGTGTCCTCCCTTTCGGCATCTTTCTAGCCCCCCGCACCATCACCAGATGTATGGACGCAGACTTGGGGCCTCTGCGGTGTCAAAAAAGTGCAGATTACAGCCCGCATAGACCACCCAGTCCCATGTGGCTGGATGCAAGGACTGGGTTGGTGACACTGACACAGGAGAGGCAGGAATCCCTGAGGATCTGCCTCTCTCATTTTCAACTGGGAGCCAAGGTTACCTGGAGGCTTTGTCTTCGCCTCTTGGGCCTTATGGCGGCGACAGTACAGGTGGTCAATTCAATCAATCAATTTTATTTATAAAGCCCAATATCACAAATCACAATTTGCCTCACAGGGCTTTACAGCATACGACATCCCTCTGTCCTTATGACCCTCGCAGCGCATAAGGAAAAACTCCCCAAAAAAACCCTTTAACGGGGAAAAAAA
>NC_065522.1:1288648-1294828 GCF_006386435.1 Epinephelus moara | reverse complement strand
GGGTTTGAGAGTTATACCAAGGAGTGAACTTTCTTTGCTTTTTTAACTTCTTTTTAAGAGGAGCTACAGAGTCAAGTGTTGTTCGCAGCGAGCCTACGGCGCTATCGACAAAATGATCAAAGTCGGTACAGGAAACCTCTGTTACTGAGGGACTTGGTATTGAATTTAACGACGGAGTAATCTTTNAGCCTACGGCGCTATCGACAAAATGATCAAAGTCGGTACAGGAAACCTCTGTTACTGAGGGACTTGGTATTGAATTTAACGACGGAGTAATCTTTTCCTTAAATTTTGCGACAGCACTATCTGATAAACATCTAGTATAGTAACTGTTGCTGAGTGGCGTGTAATCGGGCCTCTGGCTCTTCTGCACATGCGCCCAGTACAGAGGTATCTCTTTTTCTGGGGGCTATGCCCACAGAGGCACCTACAAGCCACAGTGTGGGTCACCAGAGGGCTGCGTGTGGCCCTCAAATGGTGGGAGATCCCAGCCAACATCTCAAGGGGGAGTTTGCTGGGTCCAGTGCTGCGTTGCCAGGTGATCTCTTCGGATGCATCCCTGGCAGGATGGGGCGAGGGCGCCAGCGGGAGCTAGAGTGGTGCCTGGATGGATCAACACATCAATGTCCTGGAGCTGAGGGCCATTTACTTGGCACTTCAGCACTTTACACTGAGCCTGCAGGGCCATCACGTGCTTGTGAGAATACACAACCCTGCTGCTGAGGGTCGAGGTGGAGGAGGTGAGGCTGATCTTCGTGGCTCCAAACTAACCTCACATGATGTGGTTCTCAGGGGTGACACCTCTCCTGGACGGGAGGCCATAGAAACTCCCAGTTCGCCGGGACCTTCTGAGTCAGGCGCAGGGGGCCCTGTTCCACCCCTTTCCACAGGGGCTCAAGCTCTGGGCCTGGCCCCTGAGAGGGCCAGTCTGTTGGGCATGGGGCTAGCACAGTCAGTGGTTCAGACCATTCAGAGTGCTCGAGCGCCATCGACAAGGGTGCCGTATTCGTATCGCTGGGACCTCTTTGCGTCATGGTGCAGGGCGAACCATGTGGACACACTGACCTGTCCAGCTCCTGAGGTGCTCCAATATCTGCAGGAGCTGCTTGAGGCAGGGAAATCACCATCTACCCTTAGGGGTATGGTGGCAGCAATCAAGGCTGCTCGTGTTGGGGGTAACAGGTTGGCCGATGGTGACTGCAGCCTCATTTCGCAGTTTCTGAAAGGTGCTGTGAGGCTTGCTCCATGCAGCAGAAGGTTGGCTGTCCCAACATGGGACCTACACCTGGTGCTGGCTGCCTTACGACGGGAACCCTTCGAGCCCCTGGAGTCAGCGGACATGAAGTGGTTGTCACTCAAGGCTTTGTTCCTCATAGCAGTGGCATCAGCTAGGAGAGTGGGGGAGCTACAGGCCCTGTCGACGCACGAAAGCTGCTGTAGATTGTTGCCCAATGATGCAAGAGAACACCTGTTCTCTTGCACCCGAACCCTATGTTCCTGCCAAAAGTGCTTTCAGACTTTCACCTGAATCAACCAGTGGAGTTGAAGTCCCTCTGCCCCTCCCAGGAAGGGGATGGGGGGGCTTGAGACGGGCCTTGGCTATGCCCAGTCAGAGCCCTGAAGATATACATTCAGCGAACAGGCGCATTCAGAAAGACGGACCAGCTGTTCATTGGCTTTCAGCCCCGGTGCCTGGGTCAGCCGATGTCTAAATCCAGGCTGTCTCATTGGATTGTGGAAACAATCCAACGGGCATATACAGACTCTGGTGCTCCAGCTCCTGGGGGAGTGAGGGCGCACTCCACACAGGACGTGGCAACCTCCTGGGCCTTGTGGCGGGGAGCCAGCCTCTCTGAGGTTTGTGCGGCTGCTACGTGGGCGAGTCCATCTACCTTTGCGAGATTCTATAACCTGAATGTGGCTGCCGGCACCTCCGTAGGGGAACGGGTGCTGGGTGCCAGTTCACACTGAACTGACCTTTTTCACAATGCCCCTGTGCCGGCAAGCCAGGGAAATGTCTTATTATTTTCTTGTCAGTTGGCCTAGCAGAGGGCAGGCCATCTGAGCGGCCTCTATACATGTACACCTGACCTTTGCGTCTTGCGGGGTTGGTCATGCTTGTGGCTGCGTCTGCCGCCTCAGCAGGGGGCAGTGACACGCAGCGTCTGGCGGTGTATTCACACACACTGTTTTAGAGCACTCTGGTGGCGGTGACATCTCATTCGATTACCAGAGTCAGGGATCCTGGGGTGGACTTGAGGGGGTGCATCTGCTCTGTCTCCTCAGTCTCCTCGCGGTGTGTCTTACAGGGTCCCCGTAGTGTGGAGAGATAGTCTCGATACGATAGAGAACGTTCGGTTACGTTGTAACCTTGGTTCTCTGAGTAAAGAGACTATCTCTCCAGGGCAAGGCCGCTCGGAAACCGTTCCAGTCAATGTTAATCAGTGATTACATGCGCACCTGGGGCTTTTAAGCCTGCGCGTGGGCCACGTAGTGGTGTGTCTTAAAGAAATATCCACGTCAACTGTCCCAGTGGGATCAGTCCCTGTACATATGGAATATGTAACTGTGTGGAGAGATAGTCTCTTCACTCAGAGAACCAAGGTTACAACATAACCGAACGTTCTCGTTCTATATACAAATAGGGGTTTAAATTACCAGTTTCATTACAATATGGTATTATATCGATTCTTTAGACAACAATACCATATTTGCCAGTATCACAAAGTCTGCCACGATACAGTTTCAATTTGATGCTATTCAGGGGCCTGCAATCAATATGAGATAATATTGTCTGCCCATTTAACACAATCTGTTACAGAAGAAGCTGCCACCACTTTCTTTTTTACTTTTGGCCAAAAAAAGATAAAAGCAGCACATAAATAATAAGTGCAGTGAAGTTTACTTTAAATTGACTCCACTAACACAACAACAACAATAATAATAATAATAATAATAATAATAATAATAATGCACTTTATTTATACAGCACCTTTCATACAAGAAATGCAGCACAAAGTGCTGTACAATAAGGGCATTATAAGCACTGAGTGCTTCCCATGAAAAAATACATAATGGGCATAAAATAGACAAACAAGGCAATTCAATATAGAAAGACATTTAAAAATGGTTTAAAACAAGGACTGATTCAACAGTTTTCATTTAAAAGTGGTGGAGATTGGACATATTTCTTCTTGTGTCATCTTTTAGGCCAATGGATGTCATTAAGAATCAGAGCCTATAATTCCCAACAGCCACAGATTCACTCGCAGACACTGATTAACTGAATTACTTCTCTAGAGTTAACCTCACTGCAGGTATTGTCTGGGTATGGCCCACAGCTGCCCAAGAATCTACCACCACCCAGTTGTGGCACTGTGGATCAAATAGAACTCACCACAGTCTTTCACCGTCAAATCCACCACCCACTAATCACAGCAAAACCATAAATCTTAAAAATTATTTTAAAAAATTGATAAATTGTGTTAAAAAAAAAATACAATAAAAGAGCAGACCTGTACTTTCTCCATAATCCAAAATATATATATAAAAAAAAATAGAATTTCAAAATAAAGGCATAACCTGTCTACAGATCATTTGTCGGACAGACGTATGAGTTGGTGCTTGTGTGTTTTAAGGTGCGGACACACCAAACCGACATCAAAGAACTAGCGGCGACGAAAGCCAACTGTTACGTCACCTCACGTCGCCCTGTGTCAGTTGCATTTGAACACACTACACGGACTACATCTGACGGCGTTGCATTTGAACACACTACACGGACTACATCTGACGGCCAAGTGGCACGTACATTCTGTGCCTGCGTGAGAGAGAGCGGAGTGACAGAGTGGTACATCCTGACAGCCGAGGTGTTACCTATCTGTGCAGCCGAGCACCGCAGCACCTCCACGGACTATTACATTCAGACGGTCCCGGCGTTTCCTCCGCAGGCTCCACTTCACTCAGCTTCACTCAGCTGCCCGATAAACCCGCTACTTCTTCCCACTTTAACCTGAATAACAAACCAGGGCTCGGTGCTCCAGTTGGATCCAAACAGAGAGCCAGGGCTAGCTCAGAGACTAGCGGAGGCTAACTGGCTGTGCATCCCTCCATCATGCTGCGGCTAACCAGAGATGGGACCAAGTCACACATGTGCAAGTCTCAAGTAAGTCTCAAGTCTTAACCTTCAAGTCTCAAGTAAGTCCCAAGTCATTTTTTCTTGGGAAAGTCAAGTCAAGTCACAGGTTGTGTCAAGTCAAGTCAAGTCAAGTCCTGTAATAGGTTAAGTCAAGTCCAAGTCAAGTCACCTTATTATTGTAATTTTACCTGCAGAATCTGATCTTAATAAAGTGAAAAGACAAGATATAAGTAACTGTCAGTAAACATTGACTTCATCGCTGCAATGTTTACTTTGCAGGGACGACCCCCATGCGTGCGCGCACACGCACACACACACACACACACACACACTAACCAAGGCAGCGGCCAAAATCACCCATTTAGCTCATTTAACCCTGTGTTGCTCGTTCATAAATAGTACAGCCGGTCTTGTGATGAACCAGTCGGAATGTTCGCTCACGTTTTCTGGGGTTAATGTTAGCAAATAAATTAAAAAACAAGTTCCACCAAACCAACCCACCCCCCCACCCCACCCCCGTATCGTATCAAGCTAACGATAGCTACCTACCGACTAACCAGATAATATTAGCTAATTGACAAACTTACTGGACAGAATGGCTCTTCAAATGACGAACAAAGTTTGAAGTTGTCTCCTGGCTGTCCCAGATGTTTATGCCTCATGTCTTGCACTGTGCTGTTCATCTTTTGCCGTAATAATGGTAATTCCGAAAGCCGAAGACGATGACTCTCGGTACCCCTCCCGCTGACATGTTGATGCCTATCTGATATAAGAGGGCCTGTTTCTCCAATAAACACGTAAGGTACTATGAGAGGGCCTGACTGATTGATAGGGTAGTGATCCAATTATGACAACGCCATTCTCAGCCTGCGCTCCTACCGGGTAATCGACATTATTTTTTAAATTAATTTATTAATTTCATATTCTAACCAAAAACATGATGTGAATAACACTCAAGTCATTCAAGTCATTGTGTCTCAAGTCAAGTCCCGGGTCTTTAACTTCCAAGTCCGAGTCAAGTCTAAAGTCTTTTATTTTTTGTCAAGTCAAGTCACAAGTCATCAAAACAGCGACTCGAGTCGACTCGAGTCCAAGTCACAATGACTCGAGTCCCCATCTCTGCGGCTAACGCTCCGCTAGCCGGGGCTAGCTGGGAAGCTAGCGGAGGCTAACTGGCTGTGCTTCCCTCCAGTCATACTGTGGCTAACACTCCACTAGCCGCTCCCAGTATGGAGCTTTATCCCTATCTTTATTCAAGAGAGTGGTCTATCAGTTTGAGAGCATTATTTATTGATTTCACGTTCAAAAACCCTGCCCTCGCACTCAAATAGCCTCTGCTTGCACTTGGATCTACTCGGTTTCTGCTCAAACTGTGTGCTCGCACTCAGATACCATGTTGCTCGCACTCAGATACCATGTTGCTCGCACAGATTTCCTGCTCGAGCTTCGGCTTTCCTCCTCGTGCTCAAACTGTTTCCCCAAAATTACATTTGAATTAAATTCTGAGTGGTCGTCAGGAGAGGACGAGGAAAAGGAAAGCCAGGACTCTTCAGTGCAGACCTCCAGGTGTGTTTGAATCCGGCCGTGCCAACATCCAAGGTCTGCCAATATATGTAAGGGATAATGTATAGTGAGCCGGTGACTGTTGAAAAATAACTCCCGACAGGGGAAGAGGGTGGGAGTGGATGAACCCGGTTAAAGAGTACCCGCTTGGACGGGACACTCTAAAACTAAAGCGAGCGCACCCGCAAGGAGGCAGGGATCATTTCGTTGGTCAACAGTAAATCTGGCATTCTATTGGTTGGGGGATTTTGACAGGGTTGTTACACAAAAAAAATCCAAGCGAAGGGCAGAAATCTGAGAGCTATAGTGTCAGTTTGCGTCAATGTAGCAAGTGTGACAGCTGGTTAATTAACGGTTGTATTTATATTTATAACACCTATGAGCGGAGTGATTTTACTGTTTTTTTATATATATATATATGTATATATATATATATATATATGTATATATATATATATATATATATATATATATATATA
>NC_065522.1:1268646-1287682 GCF_006386435.1 Epinephelus moara | reverse complement strand
TTTGACTGGAAGGTCTTCACTAGGTTGTATGGAAGGAGAGAGTGTTCACTTACTTATTTGAAAAGACCAATCTTAAATGTGTTTTTATTGTAGAAGTTATTGTGTCCTGCATTTAATTGTAGCAATAGTAAACAAAGGAAATGCTCTTTTAAACTACATGAACTACAGTCCCCCTCCTTCTTCCCTAATCCACCCTCTTCTCCAGCTGGCTTTTGAGTTGTTACTGTCACTCCACCTATAAACAAATCATAGTCAAACACAAACACAGACCTCTGCCCTTAAGTGCACTCTCGTTGTCAGTGTGTGCAGTTTTGACCTATAAATGATGATAATGCAACACTTTTCTCACAATATGAGCCATTATTACATTATGAGCTGTTATTACATTATGAGCGGCGCCAGTAAGGCTCATAATGTAATAAGTTATTACATTATTACATTAAGCACAAAGCTGTTATTACGTTAAACGCTCATGATTTTATTACATTATGAGCCGATTTTTACATTATGAACTTTAATTACATTTCTGTTATTACATTATGAAGCGTTATTACATTATGAGCCATTATTACATTATGAGTTGCTACACATTATGAGCCATTATTACATTATGAATTGCTACACATTATGAGCCATTATTACATTCAAACTGATAGACCACTCTCTTGAATAAAGATAGGGATAAAGCTTCATATCCCAGCTAGCTCCGGTTTGTTATTCAGGTTAAAGTGGGAGAGGCAGCGGATCTGTCGGGCAGCTGAGTGAAGTGGAGCCTGAGGAGGAAGCACCGGTTAGCCCCGGTTTCACTACAGGCAGATTCACTCGCTACAGGGGCGAGGGAATAAAACCTAAACAGCCAATCAGAGTGATCTCTTTCACCGACTAGCTCCGCCGCCGATTCCACATGCTCAATCGGCCGAAAAGCCACCGATGCCAAAGGGCCGACGGTGTGGGACACACCGCAAAAACTAGGCCGACAGACGCTCACCGACGGCCCGACTTTGGCCGACGGCCGACTTGGTGTGTCAGGGCCTTTACTGCTCGGCTTTTGGACTATTTTTGTGCCTTCTGACAATTATTTTGGATAACAGACATCAGATATCTGTTGACACCCTCAGTTTGAACACTGCCTGGTTTAAGACGCTGTTTTTTGGATTTTGGATTATGGACCGAAAGACCGAAGCAAGTTGGCTAGTTTGCAAACTAGCTAGCCGGTGGCTAGGAGAAGAGCTGATGATACAATCGCATTGCCTAACAACAGCATGGGACCAAAGAAGGCACTGACAGCCGAGGAGGGAGACGACATCAGGAGATCTTCAGAGTTTTTCATGGAGGAGATGTCTGCTGTCAAACTGCAGCAGAAAGCCATCCTGGAGCTGGTGGAGTTCTTCAGATCCAGAACGCAGAGAAAGACCGGCATCTGCTGGACCTGGAGTGCTGAGTGGCGGAGTTGTATGGAGCTAGAACAGTCTCAAAATGAATAAATGCACACAGAAATGAATAAATGCACAAAAAAGGGATTCACAAATGTATTTGGGGATTTATATATATAGGGTGAGTTCAGGGTGAGTGGGACAGTTTTCGGTTTTCTGCATTGTGTGAGATTTCGGGCTATGGATTTCAAAAAATAACCCAACATATGATACATTTCTGTAATGCAGAAGATGTTACCTATCCATTTGAGGAGGAAAGAAGTTCTGATTATATTCCATGGATGCATGGCATACCCTTTTTTGTGAACTGACTAAAAATTGTTTTTGTGTGTGAAATTTGGGTGAGTGGGACAGGACATTTGGGTGAGTGGGACAACACATCTGATCACTGATTTAGCCTGGTGTGTGTGCGTGTGTGTGTGTGTCTGTGTCTGTGTCTGTGTCTGTGTCTGTGTCTGTGCCTGTGCGTGCATGCGTGCAGTTGTATTGGATGGTGTGTGTTCCTCTATATATTCTATCATCACCAATAGGCTTGAAGAGTAACTAAACCCTAAAACCATTTTTTTCAGCTGATAATCATTGTTTATGGTTGTATAGAAGTGTTACTGACTGATCCTGCTCAAAATCTTGACAGTTTTGTGCAAACTGTTGAAAATCTACATTTTATTTTAAAAATGTGGTATGGAGTGCCCTCTACAGCTTGAAACCTGGTTGCTACATTTGAATTTACATTACATTACATTGGAGGTGAATGATTCTTTTTCGAGGCGAATGACATCACTAACCGTCCACGCTAAAGCCTGCCCTCCTCCCTTTACTCCTCCTCCCCTTACTATAAAAACATTCTGTCTGCAGCGCAGTTATCAAACTGATAGCGAGTAGGTTGGATCAGAGCAGAGAGAGTAGTAGAGCAGAGAGAATAGCTAGTAAATTGTTGAATTGTATTGTTAGCGTAGTGTATTTTAGTGTAGGTTTACAGTTAGTAGTGTGTTTATAGTATTATAGGGAGGGATGTGGAGGGCCCCTGCGCAGTGAGAGAGAGCCAAGCTTCAGGGGTATATGTGCGGGGCCGCGAGGGAGGGAGGGGTGGATGGATGCGGTGGGCTGCTGCGCGGTGAGCCCAGGCTCCCAGAGAGGGAGAAATAGAACCAAGTAGGATAAAATAAGTCAAAGTGTGGAGAAGGGGATCGGCCGAGCTCCGGCTGCCTTCCCTTCTGCCCGTGTGACACAGTTAGGGGGGTGTTTTCCAAGCCACCATCGGCACAATGAAAATAAGTCTAAGTGTGGAGGAGAGGGACCGGGTAAAGGCCGACCTCCGGGGAAGCCCTCTCCCCTCTCCCTGCAGCAAGGGACTGCTCTCCAAGGCATGGACGTCGGAACTATTTTCTGAGAGAGGGGGGAAAATGAAACTTTGACAACTAAATCAAGCCATTTAAGGAACATAACATTATTTGTAACCTTGAATGAAAAAAAGAAAAGTCTACGCTCCTGACTCAGGACTTCCATGCATTTCCAAAAGTGGACCTTCTCTCAGTTGACCTACTGATGAAGATTTTAAGCAGGGTCGAGACATCGCTTTCATCCATAAGGTCACTGTGAGCGTTCATAATGGCCAAATGTGTTAGTCTCTTGCGTCATGGTGTTGCGCAGCCAGGTTTTCAGCCTGCGCAAGGCTGAGAAAGAGCGCTCGGATGCCGCGACAGATATGGGCAGGGCCAGACAGAGCTTAATGACCTTCTCCACCTCCGACAGCATGGAGCGGGTTTGGGGCTGCAAGGTTTGCAGGATGGACACAACATCCTGGGTGCCAAGGCTACTGTATGTAGTCAGACAGGCTGCATATCACATCAAAAGCATAGATCTATGCATTAATGATATGAAAGAGATAAATGTAAGTCAGACAAATTGAGTTTAAATTCAGATTCTTTATTTTTTAAGTGTAATGCAGTGGGTAGGGAGGCTGGGGTGCAGATGGGAGGGGGTGCGGCCGCACACTTGCTGTTTATGCTAGCTGTTTTGCTAGCTAGGTAGTCAGGCTAGCAGCAAAATCGAGGTGCTCCATCAACAACTGTGTAGTAGATTTTGGGTCTGCACACATGAGAAGTTTAGGAACTATGAATCTGGAACATATATAATGATTCCCTATGGCAGGATTGATCATTTTTATTCATTACCAGTGTCTTTTGGAACTGTCCCACTCACCCAAAACCATGAAAATAACCTGATTAAATAAATATAAACATAATCGTAACTTTTTTTTCTGATTTTATTGTAGAAGTGCATCCAATTCATATTTCCAGCAAATATTTCTGCAATATCTTGGCTAAAACATTTTTATAACCTTATGATCATAACAATCAAAATCTTATGTCATTTTCCTCACCTTGGGTTATGCAGGGTCAACTTCCTGTTTGATGTTGGCCCCGCCCCCACATGTGACATCACACCAATGAGTGTAAGCAACTTTGATAATGTGGTTTCACAGCACGGCTCAGCAAAAAAGTTTTTATTTTCAATGACCAGGGGAGAAAATATAGCCAATTTAATTATACTGTCCCACCCAACCCTGAATTAACCCTATGACTCAAAACACAAACACTAAATAATGGTTACTGCCCAACACTGATTATAACTATTTAATAAGAAAGTAGTGTTTAGGTACAGCAAAACAATAAAAAATAAACTTCAGGTAATTGCAGTCTCCGCTCGGAAAATTAAACGGTCCTAAAACCGCGGTCCTGAAACTGCAGCCTCTGGTATTGCAGCCTCCGCTCGGTAGGTTATGTTGTGATGAAAATTAAAAGGTCCTAAAACTGTGGTTCTGAAACTGCAGCCTCCAGTACTGCAGCTTCACCTTACTCCCACCTGGGCGCGCTTTAATGACATCAAATAACACCCCTCGTGGGGAGGCACTCATGTGATTCGCTGTAAAGGAGTGAGACATCTGATTGGCTGCAGACAATCCCCTCTTAGAAAAAATGCATTTGTGAATCAAGTCACGTCAGGGGAGTCTCAAAACTCGCACACACAAATGCAGGGAAGTTTAAAAATTAAAAGCACTTTTTAAATGCAGGTTCGACAGTTCATATATCAATGTAACAACCTCCAAATATGTATTTGATGAAAATTGCAAATACTTTTACATGCGTACATTTGTGAATTTCAATTGCACATATTTAAAACAAGAAATATTTGTGTGTGCATCACAAATATGTTTATAAATCTTATTTTTTATATGTGGATTTTCTTTTACTTATATATGGAATGAAACATATTTTTGTGTGCATTGAAAATGTGTTTGTGTTTTGAGTCATATATATATATATATATATGTAAATCCCGAAATACATTTGTGAATCCTTTTTTGTGCATTTATTAATTTATGTGTGCATTTATCCATTTTGAGAGTGTTCTAGCTCCGTAGAGTTGGAGCAGTACACCCTGAATGACGTGATTGTCACCAGGCTCCACATCAAACCTTCCTTCAGTCTAAGGGGATTGAAGTAAACTGTGACAACCGGAGAAATAACAGCATCACACCAGCCATAATCATGAGATTTGTCAACAGAAAACATAAAAATGCACTATTAAAACAAGGAAGGAAGCTGAGAGGTTCAAACGTCTACTTGAAGGAGCATCTGAAGAAACGAAATGCCGACATTGCCAGGAAAGCACACAACTTAAAAAAAGCAGGGAAAATTCAACATACATGGGCCACAAACTGTAAAATATTCATAAAACTAAACGGAACGCCGGAGGAAGCCAAAGTTATGGTCATCAGGGACATCAAGGGACTGGACAAATACCAATAATCGTCACTATGACAAAGTCTGATAGATCTCATTTATCTACACCTAGAGACAATATAACACAAAGGATTGCTGTTCATGAGGATCTGAAACTGAGAACTTTTTATCACACCGACCATAATTTACTGGACTTAGAAAATGATATAGACCCGGACATTAATCTCATCTCCAACATTAACAACAACTGCTGTTACTATACAGACGAACAGTTCAATAGGACCATTAAAACTGACAACAGTAATCAATAATCCATTTCAATAGCAGTAGTCTGCATGCAAACTTTGACAACATCAAGCAATATCTGAGCCAATTTACTGAACCTTTCAAAATCATTGCAATATCAGAAACTTGGATTAACGCTGATAAAGGAATAGATTTTGAGCTGGATGGGTATGAACTGAACTGTATGAACAGAAGGAATAAGAGTGGAGGGAGAGTGGCTGTGTATGTGGATAAAAATTTGAACTATAAGGTGGTACAAAATATGTCAACTGCAATTGACAACCTGTTAGAATGTATAACAATTAAAATCTGTAAGGAAAAAAACAAAAATGTACTAATTAGTTTTAAATATAGAGCACCAAGCTCTAATATTGATAAATTCAAGGACTGGATAGAGGCAAGATTCTCTAAAAGCAACCAAAAGGTCACTTTCATTTGTGGCTATTTAAACATTGACCTCTTGAACCCCAATAATCACAAAATGACTGATGATTTCATAAATACAATGTACAGCATGTGTCTATATCCAAAAATCACCAGACCCAGCAGAATCACAGCCCATTGTGCAACTATAATTGATAACATATTCACCAATGACACTGAAGACAATACGGTGAGCGGACTATTAATCAACAACATCAGCGACCACCTACCAGTCTTTACAGTTTATTATGCCAACTACAGCATAAGTCAACCGGATGAAAAACTGTCATATAGTAGACTGAGGACAGAGGAAACCATAGATGCCCTTAAGAATGACCTACTAGGTCAAAACTGAGATATTGTTTATAATGAAAACAATATTGACAATGCATATGGAACTTTTCTCAAGATTTTCACGATATTGTAAGACAAAAATTGTCCATTAAAGCAATATACGAGAAAGCAAAAATACGCAGATCGACCATGGATCACAAAGGGATTACAAAATGCCTGTAAAAAGAAAAATGCACTTTACAAAGAATTCATTAAGAAAAAGAACTAAAGAGGCAGAAAATAAATACAAAAAATATAAAAAATAAGATAACCAAGTGTGTGCAGGAAGGAATATTACAGTAAAATATTAGACAATAACAAGAATAATGTTGAGAGACAGAAAGCAATTTGTGAGGTTGGGGGAACGTACATCATCATGCTTGGACATTTCTTGTGGAGTCCCCCAGGGGTCAGTATTGGGTCCAAAGTTGTTCACTCTACATATTAATGATATTTGTAGGGTTTCAAAAGTATAAAAATTAATTTTATTTGCAGATGACACTAATATTTTTTGGTTCTGGGGAGAATTTGCAGGAGCTATTGAAAACAATCGTCGCAGAAATGTTTAAATTAAAGGGGTAGTTTGATAGAAATAAATTATTAAATTTAAGTAAAAACTAAAATAATGTTATTTGGTAACTGTAATAACAATGCTCAAATACAAATACAAGTAGATGGTATAGACATTGCTAGAGTTCATGAAAACAAGTTTCATGGAGTAATAATTGTCATGTATTGGGTTACGTTGATCACATGACTGGTAACAACAGGAAGTCTAGAGAAGGCAGACATGCTGTAGCATGGAGCATTTCAGTTTTATTGTTTGTCGGACAATAAAGCAAGTGAAAATAAGAAGCTTTATGTCATGATTCAACTCAGGATGCATTATCTAATTAAGTATTAAGATAGGCAAACAACAATGGCGACGAGGACGTCGGACTTCTGAAGAAAACCACACAGCTAATTAGCTCGGATGTCGGCTAATGGCAGCATGGAGAAATCAGAACTGCAGCCGTTCGCATGTTACACAGACCCGGCTACACTTGGACCAAGATGGATGCGGTGGCTGACATCGTTCAAGTTATATACGGATGGAAAAGGACTAATTATTAATCAGGATACAACGGATGCTACAAAGCAGAGGAGAGGAGCTCTACTTTACTTACTTATACCTTGCAGGACCTGATGTTCAGGATATATTTTCGACGCTGACGAACACGGGAGAGGCAACGGACTATAAAGCTGCGGTGGACACGCTGAACACATACTTTGTCCCCCAAGTTAACACAGCTTTTGCCTGCCAGACGTTTCACAAGAAACGAGGTGAGACTCTGCAACAATTTTCTACACGTCTGAGGCAGACCACAAGAGACCAGATAAGGGATGCAATTCTGAGTAAATGTACATCAGACTATGTGTGCCGAAAATTACTGGAGGAAGGACATGGACTAACACTCGCCCGCACGTGGGAGGTAGCCTCACAGTGTGAGAGGATTGGAGGAGGAACAGAGAATGTTCATCGTTTCACACGAAAAGGAGGTAAATGCACAAAAACAAGAGGGAAAGTGATGGATAAAGAAGAGGGCAAAACAGGGAGAAAGTGCTACAGGTGTAGATACTCTGATCATATGGGAGAGGATCCCAATTGCCCTGCACATGGACAGACATGTCACAAATGCAATGGAAAGGACCAAAATGTGCCGCACAAAAGGATCAAAGAAACAGAATGTGAACAATGTTGAGGTAGAACAAAAGGACTTTGCATTTATTGTAAAGGAGGATAAAATGTCAGAGAAACTTACCTTTTGTGGGGGGGGAGTTAAACTGAAAATGTCAGTGGATTCAGGTGCTAAAAGTAATGTAATGGGAGAAAATGTTTGGGACAGACAGAGCAGAAAAGATAAAATGCTATTCTTATGTGCCAAAAACACAGACAAATCTGTACCCATTCTCATCTACTCAACCACTGCCAATGAAAGGGGCATTCAAATGTGAAATCGCAATTGGTAACTGGTCTGAACAGGCAGAGTTTATTGTGATCAAAGGTAAGTGAACCACTCCTGTGTAAAAACACAGCCTTGAGGCTAGGGGTGTTGAAAATAGGTGAAAATGTCTCAGCCGTTACAGACATTAAAGACACACTCCAGCAACAATACCCAGATGTGTTCAGTTCATTCGCAGAGTTTTATTACATTTTCAAAATGTGGGTTCCATGCATCTCAAGTGTAGCTGCTATTCCGGCTAGCTGTTATCCTCCGATACCCCGAACGAGTTTTGTGGATTAAAAAACTACACTGGACTTCTTGTCGGCATGAGGGTCAGTAAGTAATGTCTGTATTTTCTAAAGTGGCCATTTCCTTTAACTAATGTGCTGTCATTTTGTCAAAATTAAAAAATAAAAACTTTAATTCCTCAGGAGCTACGTTAGCATGGTGAATCCCAGGGCACAGATGACAAAACCGTTTGTATTGTGTATACATCCAGGGTTTTTTTTGTTTGGTTTTTGTTTTTTTCTTACCATGTGACCCCAGAGGGGTACCATACTTCCAAAGTACTAATGTGTAAAAAATAAAAAAAAATGACCACAACACAGAGTTGTGTAATGGAATAGTCACACCACGCCATGCCATGCCAAAACGTTCTGGAAGACAGTGTGTGTTGCGTTTAAAGCCAGTTTAAACCAGTGGTTTGCTTGCCATTGTCAATTCTTTTTACAGCTGTGATCAGTGAAATAGGTTTGCAGAATGTAAAGACCATTTACAACATACACTTTGTTAGTAACGGTCACAGCCATCTTGCAAATGATGATGATGATGATGATGATGATGTCAAACGACATTGCAACACATTACATGTGACCTATACCCATGGTTAAAGGTGTTAAAACAATTATTTAAAAAAAATAATTACATTAAATAATATGATTTAATTCACATTCATCCATCCATCAAAGGGAGGGGCAGGTCTGGCCGCTGGTGATGTAATCTCTGTTGTTGTTGTTACCGAGGCTGTTGAATGACGGTGCTGTTTTCTGTGAGACATTTCAATGCATCTGTATGTTTTCCCAGCTCTATTTTGAGGGGTTTACTACACCAATTATTGCAAGAACTTAACTTGTCTCCAATTTGTAGTAGGACATTACACTGAGCATTTGTATACAGATCTGTGAATAAATTAATTGCCAAATCTAAAGGATACACCGCACTTGACATCACTTTAGTTTTAGCCCAGAAACTGTGTCTGAAACAAGTTCAGCTGTTTGCCCTTTAATGGCTCATTTATATGTATTTGTTTTGTTACACTACACTACTGTTTTTGGTGTGCTGTGTGTGATGTATTTGGCCTTCTGCATGGCTCTTCTGCAAATATGAGCTGATGATGATGATTTAAAGATAAACTTTGCAGGACTTTCCTAAACAACGATGTATAGACACATATAGAGGTAATCCCTTTCAGTCATCACTAATGACCCGCTCTCAGTGTGCAGCAGTGTTTTTATCTGCAGAGACTCTGCCCTCAGCAGTTCTAGTGCATACTATGAAATAGAATCCTGCTGGGATTGCACCCATAAATCAAAAAGACTCAGGGCAGACTTGTTTTAAATAAAAAATAATGAGAAAAAAAAAGTCTCTTGCCGTCCTTCAGTGACATTCTGGTGTCAACGGCCAATTCATCAGGCCCAAATCAGTGAGAATCAAAGCATTGTATAAAAATCACAGAATCATATAAAAATTGCAGCATTGTACTAATATTATATAATATCAAATAGGTCATTATTATAATTAAAATTAAGAATGTACAAATTTTAATTCCAATATATTTAAAGGGATTTAAACCTATTTTTGTATTTACAATTATTAGGATTAATACATTTTATAGAAAACATTAACTCAAAGAATACAATAAATTAAACGGTAGATGTTACAAATTAAATTAATTAATTAATTAATTTCTACAGGTTTCCTGAACTTATAATACCCTACATATTGTACTAAATACAATGTATCTAATTTGTATTTACAAAGTAACCCTTGTCTGTCTGTCTTACTTACATGTCAAAGTCCACTGCTGGATGTTTAAATAGCTACTCACCCAGTGCAACACCACCCCCCGATCCCATACCATTCCAATTTATTGAGTAAGATATTATGATTGATTGTGTCGAATGCTTTTTTGAGGTCCAAAAATACTCCTGCTGCTTATTGTTTGCGATATATTGCGTTAGTGATTTCTTCAGTTGATTCAGTTAATGCCAATGATGTTGAAATGTTTGTTCTGAATCCGTACTGACTGTCTGAGGGTAATTTATGTTTATCTATGAATTTATCTAATCTGCTGTTGAATAATTTCTCTAAAATTTGGGAAAATTGTGGAAGTAGCGAGACGGGTCTGTAATTTGTGAAATGGTGTCAATCCCCAGTTTTATGAAGCGGCACAACTTTAGCTATTTTCATTTTGTTTGGAAATTTACCGAATTGGAATGATAGATTACAGATGTATGTTAGTGGTTCTTCTGAGATCCCTTCAATTACCTTTTTCACAGTTTTCATGTCAATTCTATTGCAGTCAATAGATGCTTTAGATTTACACTTATTTACACTATCAATTATTTCTTTTTCTGTGACTGCTGTGAGGAACATTGAACTGGGATTCCTATCAATAATCATTCCAATCCTCAGGTGGTGATGGATCAGGGATTTGTTCTGCCAAGTTTGGCCCAACACTTACAAAAAAATATATTAAAGCTATGAACAACATCATCCATATTGTCCTTCACATCATTGTCATCCATAAAATATTGAGGGTAACTTGGTTGTCTAGAGTCATTTTTAATAATACTGTTTAAAATTTCCCATATTCCTTTAATGTTGCTATAGCAACAGGTCACAGCTGCCACTATCATCCACAAGCTACTTTATTCTAATCGTCCAATAAGCAATCATCCATAACATCACAATTTGGCACTTTTAAACAGAATCAACATCTACCAATAGTCATAGTCCCTAAACCCTTATCTAATGTGGTGTTACAGGTGTCAAAATTATAAAAAATAACAGCTTAAACCCCAGGGAGATATACTAGCCTTTAGCAATGGTAGCATCCTCTAGTTCCCAGTTACAACATTAATTTTCTCTAGGACTGTGCATGTGAACTGTGAATGGGCTGATGAGGGATGCTGTGTTAGAAATTGGCAATGAAGGGCTACCCTTCTGAACAAAGGTGCTTAAGTTACATTTATCCACTTGAAAGAAAAAAAAATCACTGCCTGTCTTTCAGTTGCTTTCTGGTGTCAGCGGCAGACTGAAGAATGCAGCCCGATCCCCCAGTTTATACAGGCCTACATGAACGTTATCTCCTGCCCTTCATACTCAAAACAGAGATGACTGAAATTTAAAGGGGTCATGTGTGTTAACATAAAAAAATACGTATACATATAAAATACCATAAGTAAGTGGGTGAATACAGAATATATGCATACATACAGAGTAACACATATAAGCACGGGGGCAATAGGCTATAAATATCCTCTGAGCCACACTGGCGCCTGATGTAAGCACAAAGCTGTATCCGTCTCTTTCGCTTAATGAAGCTGTTTCCATCTTTGACACCAACCTGATTAGATAGATCTTAAAATGCCTTCTGTCTCAAAATGCCTACTCTGAAAAAAAAATAAAAATCTATCTCTTCTGAAAAGGCTCTCCAAAAGTGCGCTCACAGCAGTGTGTAAGCAGCTCCATTTGCTTATGATTCTTTAAAAGCAGCCGCTGGTTTAGCTGAAGGGCTGGCGTTACTGGGCCGGATACTGTCTGGGCTTAGGCCACTGCTGGACTCATTAGGGACAGACACAGAAGTCGCTGAAGCTGAATCATCAACACTCATCGTCCTTGACAGCTTTGCTTAGTTGCTAGTTTTTTGTTTTTTTTAAACGTGGAAATTCTCTTTTACAGCATTTTGAAACTCACTAGCTAGTGGTTACTTCCGTGTGTGTTGCATGTTGCATTTGTGAGTGCATCATTGCAATCAGCTAAGAGAAATATGATTGGTTCATACACATTTAAAAAGGCAAGTTAAACATGACCCTACTTGGCTTTGAGTTTTGATGTCATTGTGACACTGAGACACAGACAGATTACTAATGGAGAAGCAGAAGTAAGATACAAACAGATATTCTTCCTTTTACTTGGACACTTGTGGGGGAATGAGATTACTGTTTCCACCCTTTTCTCACAGTGGGTATCTCGCCTGTCTGCTGTAATGTCTCTCCTGTTGCATGAAGCAGCACCCTGCTGCCGCTGCCTCATTATTCCATCTGTAAGAGAGGAGGAGAAATAGAGGAGGGGAGATGGAGCAGTGTTATCAGACTCAAAGCTGAAGGGTCAGTGGAAAACAGATGGGGCTGAAAAGCCACTTGGAAAAGCCTGCTCTGATGCTCTGAGCAAACAATTCAAGATTCCATTTCAGAGAGCAGAGAGGTCAGTTTTACCTCCCATCCTCTCCCTGTGGCTGTTATCTGTGTCTTCTCCTTCTGTGTGTCTTCCATTCCTATCCACTGAGAAACACACTCACCCTCTGCAGCCTATGTTGATAAAGCAGATACATCACTGCAAATGATAGCAGCTGTTTGCTTGTAAATCAGATTGATGAAACCGTAAAAATATTTTTCTTTTGTTTGTCCATCTGCAAATGAAACTGGACCCACAACTTTTGATCATCCAGTCCGTCTGCACAGCAGAATTACAGTGAAGAGAAGTGTATTTAATACAGGCAAGTGCTTATATGTGTTACTCTGTATGTATGCATATATTCTGTATTCACCCACTTACTTATGGTATTTTATACGTACGTATAGCAGTCAGAGATCTGACACACTGTTCCAAGAAGCATGGATACAACACAGCTTACTTGCCAACAGCAGCAGCATGCCAGGGAGCCCATAAACACTTCATCAGAAGTTTAGAGTGGATGAGCTACAGCAGAGCTGCTGGGGCACACTTTATATTGCATACCATACAGTAATGTAAAGCATCAGGTATACTACAACACTGTGTGGTGCTGCAATTATTTGAGCCTGTTGCAGTACATTGAAGACTACAAAAGCACATTACAATGTAACAGGAAAAGGGCAAATATTGCAATATATGACATGAAGTCAACATACTAGAAACTTGATTGACTGACCACTGGATGCTAAGTTGACCAATGAGTTGGAATTATTTGGTCACACATGAACCACATACTGTACATGTGTAGAATACAGCAAGGTGTAGTGTCATGTCAACTGTCATGTAAACATCAAGTAACACATGAAACAGCTCACACTGTAACACAGTACATCTCAAGGTGATGCAATCAGTGGCGTGACCTGACTTTGATTTTTTGATTTTTCCTTCCTGTTATATATTTTCATTCAACTCAAGTGCTATGAGTGATATGAGGGCACACCTAATGATGAAGGCATTATAGCTTTAATTGAAGAAATTTATTGTAGGGTAGGATAAACCCTTTGAGATGCATCATCTCGTTTTCGAGGGGGTCCTAACAAACATTCAACAAATAAAGATTGACAGTAAATCACACACAAAATATACAATATAACGGTTACATAACAAACATCGACAAACAATCTGATACCAAACAAAACAAACAAACAAGCAACAACAACACAGACCACAAAAAATATTACAACCTTCATCTACCAAATAAATAAAATCAAAAATACATAATAGCAGCAATACAAAGCAAAACAAAGCAAAACAGCGAGAGTTTTAATGAAACAAAAACAATTAGGTTTGAGATGAGAGAACAGAATTTTTTTAAATGAGGGAAATAATGACAAGCAATGAATAGTTACTGGTAAGCTATTCCACTCAGATGGTGCTTGGAACATGAAAGTTTTTTTGCCAACTTCCTTAGTTGCAAAAGGAACTTGAAAAAGTAAATGATCAGAACTTCTTAATGAATAGTTTGATGTATGGGGGATGAGAAATTGTTTCAAACAATAAGGATAATCAAAATTAATACATTTAAAAATAAATTGAAACCAGTGAGATTGGCGTCTCATGTCTAGGGGTAGCCATCCTAGAGTGTCGAACATTGTACAATGATGTGTGAAAAAAGAGCAGCCTAGTATAAATCTGCAAAGTCTGTTGTAAATGATATTAAGTTGATAGAGATCAGTTTTAGCAGCATTGTGATAAACTATGTCAGCATAATCAATTATTGGTAATATAAGCTGAGTGATGAGATTTAATTTAACACTAACCGTAAAACAGTGTTTGTTGTGATTCCAAACACACCGACAAAACACCACATTATAGCTCTAATATACAGTATATGGTTATTGTGATTAGTTCTCTGTTTTTTTGGATTAATTAGTGGAAGAGATTTAAGATTTCTTGTCTGGATGTTCAACATGTGATATGCAATAACGTTGTAGAATAATAATAATAATAATAATAATAATAATAATAATCATGAAAACTGTGTTCATTTGTGAAGACTGTCTTTCTGAACAACATATGTGAGTATCATAAATATTTGTTTGTCACAGAGCTTATTTTCTACAATAATATAAAATCCGATGGAAAAATCCCATAGGCTTTTTGACAAGGGAAACAGTGTCATACTAACATCCGCGTCGGCCCACAGAAATACGTCATCCCTGGAACACTCCATTGTCTACCACAGTCCCCAGGGACCTCCATGCCACCCCACCCCTTTACCAGAAAACAAAGGTTCACCAAGCTTCAGAAAGCCAGGGATGAGAGCAGATGGGCTGGTGGACAGATCTGTGCATAATAACATCTAAAACACCAGTTTCACTCTTAGTGGTTTCAGTAACATGAGAAATACTTTCAAAACTTACGATATACCACTGTTTCAACACGGACTGGTTGTTCACACACACACACACACACACACACACACACACACACACAGCAAAATTCATCAACAAGTTTTATGTCTTGCACAAAATACATGTAAGTACATGCTTAATAACATTGCCTGCAGATAGTGCAGGACGCTGCTGCTCGCCTTCTGACTGGCACTAAGAAGCAGGACCACATGACTCCTGTTCTGGCCTCCTTACACTGGCTTCCCATCCACTTTAGAATACATTTTAAGGTTTTATTGTTTGTTTTTAAGATTTTAAGTGGCTGTTTTTTCTGTGAAACCTGTATTGTTTTATGTTGATGTGTATTGTATTGTGTACTGTATTTATTTATTTCAAATGTTCTTATTATATGGTACTTTTATGGATGTTCTTGTAAAGCACTTTGGTAAACTTCGGTTGTTTTAAATGTGCTATAGAAATAATGTGACCTTGACCTTGTGACTACTGGTAGGCTAGTAAGCAAATAAGCTCTGGGTATCTGTCGTTAATACAGCAAACCCAGCCAACACCATAAGACAATAATGAGACAGTCACTATAGCACAGTTGCTAATAGAACACATATATTCTGTAATCACCATTCATCAATCAATCAATCAATCAATTTTATTTATAAAGCCCAATATCACAAATCACAATTTGCCTCACAGGGCTTTACAGCATACGACATCCCTCTGTCCTTATGACCCTCGCAGCGGATAAGGAAAAATTCCCCAAAAAAAACCCTTTAACGGGGAAAAAAAAACGGTAGAAACCTCAGGAAGAGCAACTGAGGAGGGATCCCTCTTCCAGGACGGACAGACGTGCAATAGATGTCGTACAGAACAGATCAGCATAATAAATTAACAGTAATCCGTATGACACAATGAGACAGAGAGAGAGAGATTAATATTTACAATAGTATATAATGAACAGTGACATTACACTTACATTACCTCTCAATATATTCCTTTTTAGTGTTAATGGAAAGGTCCATGGAATACCTTCACATGCCTTTACACACAAAGGATTCACATAAAACAATGCAAATGATGTAATCTGATCCTATTAGCTGGGTTTCCATCCAAATATCATGCAAATTTTAACCACATTTTCAGAAAATTTGGCAAAAGAAAACATACATTTATGTGGTGCCATTATACCACTGCAGAAGAACAGTGCCAGTCTTGCCTCAAACAAAGGAAAACACTGGATGTATAATCATAGACAGCACACTGGACAATGGATACACGAGTTTTGTTTTGAACAACTAATATATAACAGCTCTTCTTGGAGGAGCCCTGCTAATAGCCCTTTGTGCATACATATTTTAAGCATGTTAAAAGCCTTACAGAAGCGATGAAGAGAGCTTGCAGTGACCTGATGACTGTACATCATCATTTATTTGCTGAATATGTTTCCATTGCACTTAGTAGCATTTACCTTTCATCGAGAGGCCAACTTTTCCACCTCCCTAGCTGCAAAAACTTTTTTGCAATATTTTGAGTTTTTGTTGTTGTTGTTTTACGAACTTTGGCTTTTCCACTCCGATCTGCAAATCTCAGCTCACACTCAGATCTCAGAAATGCAAATAAAAAGAGGTGGTTGGAAGTTCACTTATTGATACTGTATCAGCCTCAATGTTTATTGTCCACTCTCTGTAAAGCTGCTGCTGTTAATGCAAACACAACATTTCCTACTCCTACCTCTTCAAATCAAAAATAGACAATGTAACTGGCAAAACACAGGGTGGCTTTTATTGTGACGAAGCCATGGGAAATATATATATAATATATTATATATATAATATATAATAGCCTATTTGTCAGAGAGGTTGGTGCTGAATGATCTGTTCAACGTGTCTACATAGTAGGACAGCAGTGATTTGTGGCATTTTCTGACTGTGGCTCAGTTTGTTTGAATGCACGAAACATCAGTTGCTCTTGCTGTTGTAATTCTATATAGCTTCTTGAGGAGTATTTACTGTAGTGTATGGTCCTTACCCCCAATTTCCACAAATGCACGGTGGGCCGAACGCGTTTTTCGTGTTGTTGATCGATCTCCGTCAATAGAGTACACAGTTTTTTTGTGTGTGATATTAAACAATTCTATAGAGTCCAAGAAAATTTGTTGGCAGCTCTGGTTTGATCATATATTTTCACAAACTTGTATTTTAATTGTCACTCTGCTCAGGCAAATTGCGGGATAACTCTAGCTGATGAACCAATCAGATTGTAGTTTAGAGAATATCAACCAATGGCAGACGGCCTTAGGACCCGAAAATGTTAACAGGGAAAACTGACAGCTCCGTCTTTTTTTTTTACTTATTCTTGTGTCAAAATGAACAATTTAATGTAAATATATGGTATATAATCACCATCATCATTAATATATGTATGTAACATGATTGTATAATCTTAGAGTCTACACAAATCCCTTTGCAGGTGCTACAAATGGCCAGTGTTCTGATTTATTTTTCTATGTAACCTTCTCATAATGTTGTAATACTAAACAAAAGAGTAATTTTAATATATATGTATTTCTTAATAATAGACCCTAAACAGACTAGTTTATAAGCTTCTAGAGTGTAATGAATGGCCTAATAAACTACAATATACAATAGGGCTGTCAAAAGCACCATGAAATTGAGTTAGAATATTTTCGAATTAATTTAGTAGAGTTTGAATGATATTCGAATTTATTATTATTATTATTATTATTTTTAAAAACACAAAAAATAAGATGCTTATTGCTGGCGCAATATGAACGTGACATTCGGATGAAAACACCTGATTTGACCTAACTGAAGTGCCAGGTATGACCAACTTCTGCCTCGCTATCTGAGTAATGTTTGGATACTTCAGTGCGTAGTTTTCCACCACAAGAATGGATCCTGGTGTCTCATTCTGGTAACGTTTCATCTCCTCTTCAAAAAGGGTAGGCAGGGAGGCAGCAGGTGCAACACTCTCCCTGTATGTCTCTCCGAACAGGTCACACATCGCTCAGTGGGTGGTGTTGGCGCAGCGGGCTCCTCCATCGGCGCCTCTCCCGCCATTGCTGCGTCCCTCTCTGGCCCGGCTTGTGCGCGAGCCATCTCCGCCCGAACGGGTCTCGCCGTGATATACAACATTATTGATAGTATTAATTAATTATTAATGATATTCGAATTATGAAATTTAGGTTCGAACTTATAAAAAATATATATATTCGAATATATTTCGAACTTCAATTTTTTTTTTTTTGACAGCCCTAATATACAACAAGTGATGAGTCTGAGTTGTTTTCTTCACTTGATTTGATTTTTTTTAAAATGTCATCTCATTTGCATAAACCCAGACATATCTTTACCTTAGCTAGCACATCTTCAGCTAAGGATGCAACCTGGAAAATATGGGGTGCTGTATGCACATAGCAGGCAGCACAACTCCTAATATCATACAGTTTTCAGCTGAAAGTTGGGCAGCATTTGTAAGAAGTTCTCTGGAGTGGGTCAGTTTTGATAATAAAGAAAGCCAAGTTGCAGCAATAGCTGTAGAAAAATATGCTTTAAAGGAAAATGTCTCTCCAAGTGTGCCAGCTAATGTTGGCTACCGCCGAGAATGTTATATGCAATATGCCAACAGAAGAAACATTGAGAGAGCTCGCAAGATTAAAGAGAGGGCAATACAGCAGATTGGTTTGTACAACATTGTGGTTTTGACTTTGGACAGTACATTCAATTTCAACTTTCATATCATAAATATTCATATATCATACAGTGGTGAAGTATTCAGATCCTTTTGTTCAGTAAAAGTACTAATACCATAGTCATCACATAGTTTTCAATACATCTTGTTTGTTATGGAGTTCCGCAAGGTTCTGTGCTCGGACCAATCCTATTTACTCTATATATGCTTCCTTTAGGTAACATCATTAGAAATCACTCTATGAATTTCCATTGTTA
>NC_065522.1:1265888-1267450 GCF_006386435.1 Epinephelus moara | reverse complement strand
GCTGCGAGGGTCATAAGGACAGAGGGATGTCGTATGCTGTAAAGCCCTGTGAGGCAAATTGTGATTTGTGATATTGGGCTTTATAAATAAAATTGATTGATTGATTGATTGATCTAATTCCCAACCCACTTTGTGAAACACTGACATCAACTCCATGGTCTCTCGAACCAGCAGGCGAGGATCAAGATGTCACACGTGTCCAGACGATGTGTAACAGCCTTTCAGTCATTCAGTCAGTGGCGAAGATGAAGACAGCCCGTCGATGTCATCCACGACAGCGGGGCCCGAGCAGTGCAGTCAGGATACTCTGAGCGTTAGCTGGGTTACTCACAGCACAGTCCGTTTATTCCTCAGGTTCTCCTCATCGGAAACTATGAACTGCAGCCTCATTAGTAAGCTGAGTTAACAACACATACTAACAACACATCGGTGGCTAATGAGCTAATACACAACATGAATAGCTGTTCAAAACACTTCAACTAACGTCAAAAACGTCTTCAGCTTCTCACGGAAGATATGCAGAAAATGTCCAGGTGAATACTGTCGGTTAGATAGCATACAGACCATGAATAAAGCCTGACTACATACTTTTTACGGTGAACTCTGGTCAACTCCTCTGAGCCGTGCTTACTTCCTATTTGGACGAATATATTGGCACACTTCAAGTTAGGTGACGCTGGAACTTGTTGTTGATTGGTTTGCGGTATAGTACGCCATAGCGTTTGCCTGATTAGTTTTTCCAAACAAAAGTTTAGTTTTCATAAAAATATGATCGAATTGAGACTGCCAACAAACGGAAACATGTTCAGAAAAAATATATTAAGTTAATGTTAAAAAAGCAGCTACTCTATCGCTGAGGATCGATCATTTCAAAAACGAAAGCAGATAGCGACCTTCGGCCCACCGCCTAAAACTCCGTCTGCGCCGTGCAGCACAGCGCCGCACACTGCATAGCAGATATGCTCCCATTCTAGTGAATAGTTTCATTTCCACAGCGCATGCCACTCAGCGTCTCTGGAGTGTCCCAGAAGCACCAAGTCGCTCTGCTTCGTCGGAGATACGCGCCAGGTCTATTTTTCAGCGACTGCGCGTCCACAGCATGTCAAGCCATGTAGCTCAGATCGCACCAAACTGAAAGCGGAATGGTAGGAGGCCCCGGGGTAGACCCAGAACACGCTGGAGGGATTACATATCTCGTCTGACATGCCTTGGGGTCTCCCAGGAGGAGCTGGAAAGCATTGCCGGTGAGAGGGATGTCTGAGGTGCTTTGCGCGACCTGCTGCCCCCACGACCCGGCCCCAGATGAAACTGGATGGATGGATGGATGGTCACACCATACCTCCTCACATGTTCCAGCCTGTCAATGGGAAAAGTCTCACAGTTTTTTCTATTAAAGTTCAATTTCAATTCAATTCAATTTTATTTATAAAGCCCAATATCACAAATCACAATTTGCCTCACAGGGCTTTACAGCATACGACATCCCTCTGTCCTTATGACCCTCGCAGCGGATAAGGAAAAACTCCCCAAAAAAAAACCTTTAACGGGGAAAAAAAACGGTA
>NC_065522.1:1260104-1260269 GCF_006386435.1 Epinephelus moara | reverse complement strand
AGCTAATGTAGCTACCAAGGCTAGTAACGTGCAAACAACAGCTAAGAGATTAGTGAGAAAGTCGTAGAAAGGAGGAGAGCTATAAGTGCTTAAACAGAACCACTGTGGGTTAAGACTTGAAGTAGACGTTAAAGCAACTGAAGTGAGAAAGCAGGCTAGCAGAAT
>NC_065522.1:1232128-1260070 GCF_006386435.1 Epinephelus moara | reverse complement strand
AACAGAACCAGTGTGGGTTAAGACTTGAAGTAGACGTTAAAGCAACTGAAGTGAGAAAGCAGGCTAGCAGAATTCACCAGAGCAGTACAGAGACGCTGTCACAGAAACACCGGAAATGACACAACTCGCTTACCGCAATACGTCAGCCTTACCGCAATACGTCAGCCAAGTGATGGTTAACTTTTCTAAATGCTTGGTCAGTTCAATTCCTTCTCCCAGGGACTAAACTTCTTCCCTCCTGCCTTGGTGCTCTGAAATCTATAGCTCCATTATGTTTTCATCTCTCAACCACTTCCTCTGGCTCTCTGTGCTCTTTTATTTCTTCCCATCCATCCTTTTCTTACTTATAAGTCTGTGAATGTGAGCCATTTGTGGTTGGAAATGAAATATCCTCTCTTTCCTGTCACTTTCCATCCAGATATCCCTGTAATTAGAATGCTTGTATAAAGCAACAGCCTTTAAATTGTATTTTCTAAGTGCATTAGGTACAGATGCTGCTTAATAGTGGTTTGATGGGGATTGATGCCCTGTCTGTTCTAATATTACTGACCGGAAATGAGAGAAAGGTGAAAATGCCTCCATTAAAGTCATTCGATATGGTTCAGATTAGACATGGAGAAGGATAATGGCACTTATTTTAAATGCGAGTCAAATTTCCTTGGCACGCAAAGAGAGCTCTGCCTCATTTGGTCTTATAGAGAATAGGATTGTAACATGAGTGGTACTAAGCAACACAAATCATTGTGGGACGTGGCAGCTACGGTAGAAACCAAGTACTATTAGATGACTATTATTAGTCATCTACTACTACTACTATTAGATTAGTTTATATCTTATTCAGTTTGAAACATGGTGGAATGGTGGAATTATCAACTACCAGAACCATTCTTCACCTGTCCTGTAAACATTATGCATCAATCAATGACCCAAATCCAAACCTGAACTGCAAACCCGCAAACTGGAGCTTAAAGTTTTCTCTAATGACCATCACTGATAACCTATTTTTTTTTTTTTTTAATCTTATATACTTTATTAATCCCCCTGAGGGGAAATTCAATTTTTTCACTCTTTTGTCATTAGCACACAGGTCCGAAAGTATTGAATGTAATTTACAGTGAATATCACAATATACAACATGTGATTTTTGTTTAAAAAGTAGAAATGTAGGAAGCTAGCAGGGACTCAGCCATCTTTTATGTGGTTACATTTTAAGTATGATCTCAAGTGCACAGTTGATAACCTACATGGTTTGTTAACATGAGCACATAGCTGATAACTTATGAGTTTTGTTAACATGAGCACAGCAGGGAAGCTTGTACATACACCTCAGGAAATAAATAAGACTTTTCAAGATTTTCACTCCAACTTATACTCATCAACACACGAACCAAACCAAAAAGACATAGACACGTAATACGCAATACTCATCTGCCTCAGCTCACAGTAGACCAAGCTACTACTCTGGATCAACCATTTACAATTACAGATCTCCACCAAGCACTCAAACTCATGCCCAACAATAAATCACCAGGACCTGATGGGTTCCCTGCTGAGTTCTATGAACATTTTTGGAATATTTTAGCCCCCATATTTAATAGAGTAACAGCCAAAATTAATTAACAATCCAAACTTATCACAGACATGAACACTGCTACAATCACTCTTTTACTAAAACCTGACAAAGACCCCACCTCCCCCTCAAGCTATCGCCCCCCGTCTCTCATCAACACAGATATCAAAATCATCAGCAAAGCCGTAGCATTAGGAATTGAAACAGTCACTCCATATATCATCAACTCAGTTAAAGGGTTTTTTTTGGGGAGTTTTTCCTTATCCGCTGTGAGGGTCCTAAGGACAGAGGGATGTTGTATGCTGTAAAGCCCTGTGAGGCAAATTGTGATTTGTGATATTGGGCTTTATAAATAAAATTGATTGATTGATTGATTGATTGATTGATTGATTGATTGATTGATTGATTGATTGACTGACCAAACTGGCTTTATGAAAGGAAGACACTCATCAAATAATCTACGCAGACTCATTAACCTAATTCATTACTCATCACACACAAACCCACCAACAGCCATATTATCACTGGATGCAGAAAAGGCATTTGATAGGGTAAATTGGGAATTTTTATTTTCTACACTAAAACAATTTGAATCATTTATCCACTGGGTGAGGATTTTGTACACATCACCAATGGCCACCACTAACGGAATAATATCACAACGTTTCACTTTGCACAGGAGCACTAGGCAAGGACGCCCACTCTCTCCATCTTTGTTCACAATATTTATTGAACCACTTGCAGCAGCCATCCATCAGAACATTAACATCACAGGAATACAAACAAATAACACACATCATAAGATTAGTCTTTATGCTGATGACATCCTGCTTTACCTACAAAACCCTTCCTCATCCCTACCAGAAACCATCAATCTAATAAACACCTTCTCTCAAATTTCTGACTACACAAGCAACTGGTCTAAATCCACCATTTTGCCTCTCAGCCCAAATAGCTGGGATGTGGCAGCCCAATCACCACTACTCTCACTCCGCACTGGTAATATCACTTATTTAGGAATCAACATCTGGCCCCCAGGCTGTCAGAGTTAGTCCCCCTCAACTTCAACCCATTTCTCAAAACAATAGAGGACAACCTTCAGTACTGGATGAATCTACCAATATCCCTCCTAGGCAGAATCTCTACAATAATAATGACAATTTTACCCATGATTAATTACCTATTTTCAATGATCCCAATCAAGCCCACCCCCTCCTGGTTCAAATCTCTAGACTCTGCTATCCTGAAATTTTACTGGAAACACAAAACACCTAGAATTAAACTAGCCACATTACAAAAATCAAAAACTCAAGGAGGTCTGGAAGCACCAAATTTTTGTCATTACTTCATTGCCCACCAACTCCGATACATTCACAAATGGATAAATCAATCAATTTGACCACTCCTGGATACACATAGAGCAAACATTTTGCGAAGACATCCATATTTCAGACCTGAGCCATAAGCCGCTCCATCAAACACCATCCATGTTTCAAAACCCCAACAATAGCTACAAGTCTGACAGCCTGGTGGGAATTTCACAAAATAACTAACACCACAATCTCACCTAACAAACACACCCCTATCTGGAATAATCCTGACTTCACAATGAACAGAAAACCACTTCACTTCTCAGCATGGATCACTAAAGGTATCACGCACCTCAAACATATTTTCCATAAAAACACTCTGGTCTCATTTCCTCATTTGGTTCAGAAGTACAACATCGGGAGAATCACTCTCTAGAATTTCTCCAGATTAAATCCTCAGTTAAAGAAAAAATCAACATTGCCTCATCCAACTTAGATCTTCCCCCACTAACATCAGACCTGATCAACATCTCAACCAGAAAAAAACTACTGTCCAAAATTTATAAGATAATATCCACACCCGATCATTCAACAGCCATCCCCTCAGAAAAATGGGAACATGACCTGCAGATCATCCCCGGGGAAACATCTTTTCCATGTCCACTAATAAAAACACAGAATTCATTCAATACAAAATTATTCACAGGGTACACTACACAGGAGAAAGAATGTTTAAAATGGGTTTTATAGACACAGATATCTGTCCACACTGCTCACGAAACACAGATAGGCTAACTATATGCATGCCACATGGAACTGCACACTCATTTAACAATTCTGGCAGGACATCACTGACAATCTCTCTCTTCTTCTGGGCTGCCACATCCCACTCTCTCCCTCTCTCTGCTTACCGCCATAAACCTCAACACTACATCCAGCAGAATACTCTCCATTGCCCTAACCATCGCCAAGAAAACTATCCTCATGAACTGGAAAACAAGGCACAAAATCTCCACCACACTCTGGAAAAATCTGCTAATCAAATACATATCACTGGAAAAACTATCTGCTTCAGTCAAAAACAAGCTGCTGGTTTTGACACAACCTGGAACCCATTCATCAATATCTTCAATCCATAATACCAATCAATCCCACCCCAATTCCACCTCCCCACTTACCAGCTCTTTTTGCCTGTGCACCACCCACCCACAACACACATGCACACCAGCATCCACAGACATTGCAAACATACATCCACTAAATATATAGAATTCTAACCCACACACCCCTTTTTTTTAATCAAACCTTTGCTTTTTATTTATTAATATTTTTATTTATTTATTTTTTCTCCTTTACTAACCTTCTTCCATTTTCCCCAATTTCCTTTCCCTTTCCCAAATGAAATATGACTTTTACACTTTTTATTACAATATACTCACAAAGAAGTGACTGATTATCATTTTATATTATATTATATTACGAGTCCATACCCATCGGTAGCTTTGTCACCTTCTACCTATGCCAATCCTCAATGCCTATGTGCAGTTTCACATAGATTGACCACGTCAGTGAGTAGAAAAACGTGGGACAGACAGAATGACTGACTGACAGAATGACACACTGACACACTGACAGTTTCCGTGATTATGTACAGCATACCATACCATGACTTAGTCATACCAAAAATTAAAAAAAAAAAAAAAACATTCGGCCACAGGGGGAGCCACAGTGATCGGTTGCATTTTAGCCATTTTTAAGCATTTTTCTGTTTCTATAGCGCCACCCAGTTGCCAATTAGAGTTAAAGGAGAGGATGTGCAATGTTTCATGTCTCTACGACATACGGGGTTGCTATAGTGCCCCCCTTTGGCCAGTTGCTCATTTTCATTCACTGCTGCTCATTATTATCCACTTCTCATTATTATTATTATTATTATTATTATATTTATTGTTATTTATCGCGGTTTCTTGTATTTTTGTACTTATTTTGCATGCCTAGTTTTTTTTAAGTTTTAAGTTTTTAAGTTTAAATTTTTGAAATCTTTAATCTGACTCTTTCCCCTTGACTGCTGTAACACTGGAATTTCTCAATTATGGGATCAACAAAGGTGTATCTTATCTTAATTGATGTAATATTGCTCCACTACCATCCTCCCATGACCCTCTACCACTGTGCCAAATTTCACATGGATTGACCAAGTAAGTAAGGAGAAAAACATGGAACAGACACACAGACACACCCACAGACATGCACACAGACAGAGTTTTTGTCATTATATAGCAAGATAGTAAGATATTATATTGTATCATATTATATCATATCATAATATATTATTGTATACTATATTATACTATATCATTACATTATATTACATTATATTACATTTTATGTTTATTATCACTGTCATTTCCATCATCACTGAATAACAGATTTTGTTTAGGGAAACATTCATAACATTGTACTTTTTCTACTTTTTTCTCTCAGTTTTATTATTATGGTTGTTACAGCTTTATAATTCACTGTCATTGTATCAAATCAAACATATTACTGGTTTTGAACATCATCTACTCTCTTTTCCGACAAAGAGATTAGGAGATGTTGCTTTACCTTGACATGTTTCGACTGTCAACTTCAGTCTTCTTCAGAAGCGTCATCTAACGTGCGTCGTGACGTGTCTTTATCAGCTGGTGTTTCCTTGAAGGCGTTACCAGCCTGGCAATCTGACAGATCTGCCAGGCTGGTCACGCCCCCCGCTGCCCAATGGTCTCTGGAGATGCGCTGCGCCGTAGGAGTCGAAAAGTAAACAGCCAAGATAGCAGCTGCCGAAGGACCGCTTCCATTCAATTTAGTTTTGGAAGAAACACTAAGCCAACTACACTTATCTTTTCCTTGAGAGAAGAACAGAAGACTGCCCTAGAAGCCTTCGTTTCCAGGAAGGACGTTTTTGCCATTTTGCTAACGGGATACGGCAAAAGCATAATATATCAGTTAGCCCCACTGGTCGGCAAACAAATGGGGCTTAGTGCAATGAATACATCACCTTGTTTTTTGCTCTGATTGGCCATCGTGCTATCCAATTGCGTGCGGCAGCATTTGAAATGCCTCAGTTAGTGCCGCCCCTTGGGTAGGAAGGGTGTATCGGTGAGGGCCAGACTCAAAATCTTTCTAGATTTGAGGTGACTCCCAGGCTAGCCAGCTGCTGCTGGAAATAACACTGGTGTTAGCTGTAAGAGTGGATTAAAACAGTTATGTGTCAGGCCATCAAACAAAACCAGCGAGTTATAAGATATTATAAAGCTCTATAAAATGAAGAGGAACTGACTGCTTGAGTAAAAAAACTTCACTACAGGCTACAGGAACACCGTTCAAATTATACAGTCATTCTACCCATTGTTGTTTTAAAAATATTGACAGTGGCACTGTGTTATGAAAGCCACATTAAACCTGATCAATTGTTTCTTCTTTCACTGTACAGACACACACACGTGTGCAGGCACGCTCACACCAGTCAATATCAAGAAAGTTCTCTTAAGCCTAAACACAGGAATCACACACAAGAGTGGCCTGCAATATGAATAGATGTGAAAAGTAGCCGATGTTCAGCATCCGAATGCAAGTATCTTTATCAGTCTTTCCTTTGGCACATCAACCAATTGTGTTTCTGTCTTGTGTTCAATTAAAAACAATCAAAACATACAGGGCATATCAATATGAAGCTAAACATAAAGTTATCTAAGGGTGCTTTTACTCTTAACCTGTTTGGTTCGGTTAAGATGAACTCAGGTCCGTTTGCACGGTTACCACGGTTCGTTTGGGCTGGTGTGAAAGCTGTCAATCGAACCCTGGCTTAAACCCCTGGCCAAAACCGAGACCGCTCAAAAAGGGAAGGTCTTCTTCCGCCTCCAAACTGGTGTGGTTTGTTTGTGATGTAAAAGAAAACGGATGAACCACAGGATTTTTACGATAGCAGACATGTGATTTTAGGACAGCTAAACCAATGATAAATCCATCTGCTGATAACTGATCCTGAAAAAGGCTATGCATATCCCATTACATATTTATGCTAATGCAACCATTGAATGACATTTTCACATCAGTGAGGGTATTTTCCCTGATTAAAAAAAACTGTTCAAACTGCCATCATTGTATCTGACTCCATGCACTTTGTTCATTAAGTCCATTAAAAAGTGTATGACAGTGATCCCACAGTATTAAGCCCTGAATCATTACTGTACAAGATGCCTTCTCTTCATCGTGTCTCTATGTTATTCAGCTGTGGCTAGGTAGAGCCAGTCGTCCACTAATCTTTAGACTGGCGGTTCGATCCTTGGCTCCCCGTCCGCATGTCGAAGAGTCCTTGGGCAAGATACTAAACCCCAATTTGCTCCCTATGGCTGCTCCATTGGTGTGTGAGTTTGTGAATGGTTACTGAGTAGCAGGTGGCACCATGTATGGTAGCCTCGGCCACCAGTGCATGAATGTGAGCAAGGCTGTAGCCATGGACTCAAAATTGGGGGGGGGGGGGTGCAGGGGCGTTGCTAGGAATTGAAAACATCCAATTTTGAATAATTCCCTGTTAAACACGTGATTTTAACGTATTTTGACAAAGAATTTTGACAAAGAATGAGCACTCGTCTTATGTGATTGGGTTGCCCAAATTGTTGGAAACCCGAAAGTCCCCCAACCGGAGGACTTTGAAAACGACTTTGCAAACACAGTGTGAAACAATGCACTAATCACAAAGAATATAGTGATGTTGCACATCAAATTAAACAGCAGAACCTGGGCTACAAGGCAGTATAAACCCTTTTTACATGCCCCAAACACAGCTCAAACAACAACTAAATGAATAACAACAAATCAAACTCTACACAGCACCGATGTGTCAACCCAACCGCCATATTTCGGACTCTAACTCGATGCCACTTTATGCAAAACAGACAACATTCATCTCAAATGAAAGCAGAGACTCTGCTGTTTCCACGCATATCTGCCAAAGCATGCTACACCAAAGCATCAGAGAGATAGAGGCCAAAGAATAACAACAAAAGAAATCGTTTCGCCAAACGATAGTTGTAGAATTTCTCTTACCTTTGTTGTTTTGTCAACATTACAATGACCACATACAGCAGCCGGAACCTCCCCCACAACGGCGTTCTGTTGACTCTGACTGGCTTACAGTGCTGTCAATCTCGTGTCGGTGGGTATAGCATCATTCTATTGGCTCTGACAAATCAAACGAGGTGTCAATCACTCAAATCGACCAATCCGTTGTGGAGATAGAGCCTCCAAAGCACAGAAGAGAAAATCTGCCTCACATTTAGTAGCTGTGTGTGGTCAGTTTGGAGTGGGAAATAAATGAAAAAAACAAAACGGACAGTTGTATGTGTACAAGACTAAGTAAAACTCAGCGACTCGGTGAGCCCAGCCCAGCATTAATTTAAGCTAGCTTGTACTTAACTTTGTTTTCACGAACCTGAGCTGGTGGAAACTTATCAGGGTTACTTGCTCTCCTCCTGCTGCCTTTTTGTTTCTTCCAAAAAATCGTCTAATATCCATACTTACTACAAGACTAAGTAAAACATGGCGACTCAGTGCTGGCCACTGGTATGCAAAAAAAATAAAATTGTAATACAGAGTAGCCAACTGACGTTGCACTCGAAAATTGTAACAAGTTATCATTCTGACTGCCCATATATGGCCATATGCCATGTAAGCTGGTGTGACAGGGAGTGTGTTGTGTGCTGCTGTGCTGCTGTGTTGCGTGCGCTGCTGTCAGTTGTGCTCCCGTGCCGTGGACTTTAAGTTGGAAACGAGGTGCTTTATTAGTAAAAAAAAAAAAAGCTGGGAATGCCCAGGTCTAACAACATCCATGGGGGGACCAAATCTACACCAATTGCACAATTGAAATTCTAAAGTAAAATATGTACAAATTCACTAACCCATGAGTTTCTTTTTTTTTTGAATGTCTAACACACCAAAGTGGTGTATGTGGTTGCCTATCGTAGAATAGCAATGAAAAAAAAAACGTTTTTTGTTGTTGTTGTTTCAGTTATATATTCGGGGGGACATTTTGGGCATGTCTGAACATTGGGGGAGATGTGTTCCCCTCAATGTATATGGTGACTACTGCCCTGAATGTGAGTATGAATGGGTGAATGTGACTCTGTAGTGTAAAAGCACTTTGAGTGGTCGCAAGACGACAAAGGTGCTACACAAGTGCAGTCCATTTATTCATTATTCATGAAATCCCATTGATTTGCAGTCTAATAATAGCCTCCTAATAATGCTTGCAATTTCTCAATGAGCTCTTTTTGAAACTAAAGAACATAAATATTAACATTTTAGAATCATTAAAGTGCTGCTGCAGAAACTTATGTCAGTCACCAGGATTTGATTTCCCCACGTTGGTCCTGATGATACAGGATGACAAATGCCAAAACTGTCCAATCAACAAGTTACCTGTCAGTCGGTAGAACTTCATGTTTACTCTTGTTGGTTTGTTTGCAAAAAGTCAGTGTGAACAGGAACTGAACCAAAACTTAAATGCAATAGTGCATTATTTTTTCACTCTGGTGCGATCAAATGAACCCAACTACAGGTGTGAAAGCATACTAAATGTACTCTAACTCACCAATCTGCAGATCTAGGCTTCTTTAAGATAACATACTGTATATACGTTAGTCTTTTCTATTGAAAACATTAACTCCCCCCAGACTTTTGGCCTCTCTCTCTCTCTCTCTCTCTCCCCCTCTCTCTCTCTCTCTCAAGATTTGGACCTGAATCAATCAACAACACCACTTACAGTAATACCCATACCCATGCACTGCTGACAAAGCACCTCTAGATGCTCATATGCTGATGGCAGAATGAAACTGCTGCTACTGTAGTAGCAGGCATTACTTCCGAATTTCTGAAATGTCTGTTTTCCTCAGAGAAAGAAATACTTTTTTTTGTAGTACAGGAAGTTAGTAAAACAATATAATAAATAAATACATGTTGGCCAGTAATGGAGCAGCTGGATGTATTAGAATAATCTCATCTTTTGGTTCTGCATAGTATCCCTCCAGAGAGCAGACAGTCAGTGCTTGGAATTGGAATCTTCTATTTGATATTCTATTTCACAATTGAGTTATTCACAAACTCTTGAGCATTCCTTTATTCTTGTGTGTGAGGTCATTCAACAAAATTGAACTATTTAGTTAAACATTGAATAGAATTCTTTGGAAAGTGGACTACATAACGCTTTACATAACACTTGCCAGTTAGGCTGACAAATCATTGATGCTTGCTCTGGTGCTGTCCCTGAGCTTCACTCTTCCAGCGCACATTCTTATAATTCCAGATACGCAGTGTGCAAAGCTGCAAATTACCTCCTACCTGACTCGAATGTTTGCTACTTCTCTGCCTGTAAAATTTACTTTAGGATACGACAACATTTCAGTCTTCCTCCCTTTATCATCTGGCTTATTCATAAATCCCATTCCAGGTTTCAACCTGTTCAGAATATACTGTAGATAGCTGTATAAGGTGGGCTGAGTATGTGGAACATTAAAAAAAATGATGTGAAGTGTATTTCCAGTCAAATGTGTCTTAAGGAATAAAACAGTTTATAGTGCTACTGGCTCTTATTTGCAGAAAGTCTCCTAAGTTGAAAATTACTGTAATAGAAATGGAAAAGTATATACATGCAAGTCTGATGGGTCACCACATGAACCCGACAACGGCACTCTGGGAATTTCACCCAGAGAATATACACTCAGTATATGCACACAAGTTCTTTGGTGAACAAAGAGGAGCAGAGACATGTATTTCAAGCCCAATGAGAAATTGTTTATTTAAAATTCAGAAGCAATTAATTTAGTATTTATTTCCTGTTAAAAAGGGAAGACTTTTACTTAAAAAAATTATATATTTCTTTATCACAAAATAAATCTTAAAATTCTAGAAAAAAATGTTGTGGGGGGGTTCGTTACCAGTACAGGGGGAAGGGTGCCAGAGAAACCCACAGGTTGAGGGGAGTGAGGGGAGAGGGTTAGGGTGTTTCACCACCACCACCAGCATGTCATGCAACTGCTCACACTGCAAGAGAAAGGCACACGGGGTTAGCAGTGCACAGCCAAATAGCATGCAGTAAACACACGGAAACTCACACTCACGGTTAGTAAAACTGGCACACAGGTGAAAGGTGAAAAGGTGAAAGCCCCACCCAGTAACCCACCACCCGTAGGGCCCAGCAACCCAACCAGCCCAGCCAGATCGCCAACAACATAAACTTTGCCCACGGCAATTGGTTTAGCAACAGAGAGGCCACTACTTACAACCACAACCCATACATAAAGTAACAGTAATTAGAAATTAAAGCAAAGGAAGTTTTCTTAACTCAAACAATAAACAAACCACATGAAAATAGCAGAAAATACCCACTGGTATTCAAAGACAAATTCTACACCAAAAAGAAAATAAATAATAACAAAAACAGCATTGACAACAGAGCTCCTCCTAGTAAAAGCAAAAACATGATATTAGCTTGAAATCTTTGCAAAAATGGGCAAGACAGATGTGTAGACAGCCATATTGCTTTACCTAAAACAAATACAGCAAGGCCAAACCACCCGGACGGCATCACCATGCTGCTTCACTCCTATTTTAAGAAGCGCACATTAGAGGGTGACACAGGAGTGGATTTTCAGTCCTGTCCCATCCCACTCCCACAAAAATAATCCCATCCTGTCCCAATCCCATGAAAAATAAAAAACAAAAATCCTGTCCTGTCCCAATCCCACAAGAATGACTCCTGTCCCATCCCGCTCCCGTGTTGTGTTTCAGTTACAGTAAAAAAAAAAAAAATACAGTACATGGATCACACAGTGCCTACCTTAGTTGAATATAAATCCAAATATGACATCTAATGTTGTGCTTTGATGTTTATTGCCTAATTATTTTTACATTCACTCCACCTTGAAGCTGTCCAGAATGATGAACACAGTTGATTTCTGATGTGGTCAGACAACACGTCATAAGAACCAGTTCTGAGAGAGAAAAATGTAGTTAAAGTATTGCAGTAAAAGTAGTGTTTGGTTCTTCTGGCTGATATTATTATACATGACATCATTAGATTATTAATACTGAAGCATCAGTGTTAGAGCAGCATGTTACTGTTGTAGCTGCTGGAGGTGGAGCTAGTTTCAACTACTTTATAAAAACCTGACGATGATTCTCAGTCCCGCCCCGTTCCCGTTGACTTTTTTTCCTATCCCGTCCCAATCACGTGATGAACAGTGAAACTAATTCAATCACGTGACCCGTGGGACTCCTGAAGAAAATGTCAGCCTCTAGCGCACATCAGTATTTATCAGATACTTGTGAATCACCATCATGTTATAAAAGGCCGCAAGTTACGAGTGCTCATCTGGGCACATAAACATGCCACACACGCCAGCTTGCGAGTGTGCTAACTGCATTGGAGAGGGCTAAGGCTACCGCCCGGCAACTTGGATATGCTGGTAAACAGCACCTGCATGAGGGGTGAGTGAAATTGTATTTATTCAACATGTATTAGTAATTCTACACAGAATACAAGAGGGGGAAACAGCGTACCTTAGTCTGATGTGCACATAGCATTAACAAGGTCAGGAACAGCGAGGAAACCCCCCATCTGGCTGACTACAGTGCGTTTTAAGGGGAGACTAGATAACAAACAGCTGATGTTTACTTCCGGTCTATGATTACGGGGTGGGACAAACGGGAGGAAGCTCCACTCATTACATATATATAACCCAATGACACATTTGTAAATGAATAATGAATAAATATTTACTTAGGAAGCAATTCTTTCAAGAAAGATACTGTTTCCCATATAATTAGTGCCAAATTACATGGTTATTTCTAGCAAATTTCTTTGGAAAACAGACCTCTACAATCAGGTCCTCTCTTGAATTCTTATTAGTTTCATAACTAATGAAAGAAAGAAGGATTACCAAATGGATGAAGTGGACCCCAGAGGGTCCTCCATGAGCATCATTGTCTTCTGTTTGTGGTAATTTGATCTATTTCATTTTAAAGTACTCAGTAACTTTTTAAATTGTGTTTTTAGGTACTTAAACAATGATCAGGCTGAACAGGAAAGACATAAATAAACGATAGCATGAAAAAGTGAAATGAGTGAGGACAAGAGTAAATAGAGAGGATGGGAATGAGAGATGGAATAAGCATGAAAAGGATATGGTAGTAAAATAAAAAAAAATAAGAGTCAGATCCCTGGGAAGGGAATTTAGGTGTGAGTGTGTGACTTGTCAAACTCCACTATATAACTAACAATTCCACTTGTATTTCAACTGCCGACAGCTGAAACAAACATAGATTCACATCACACTGTTCCCAAAACACTGTCAGCCAGCCAATTAAATACTCCATATCTGTTCAGATCTCTCCACCATGGAAGTGCCCTGCAACACTATTGTCAAATGATTGAGCTAATGGGTTTTTGTTCCCACGCAGACAGTATCAAACCTTTCTACAGCTATTAAGATCATTATCCACCCTTGTGTCTTTTTTTGAGCTCATTTTAGGTCCATTTTGCTGACTAGCAGGTTCAGCTGTGATTGAATCTCAAGCTTGGAGGGCGTTGTGTACTTTAAACCTTTTTGAAACCCATCAGCTGACCACAGGTGCACTTGAGTTGGTGAGAGCTTTGGTCATTTTATCCTGAGAGCTCTCTACTGCTCAGAGAATCGACCATGTGTTATAAATTAGTACCACAAGTAGCCAGGATATGGTTGAGGTTGCTGTAAAATGACCTGCTGACTGGCAGCCTCATACTGCAGAATCATGGGACAAAGAAAAAAAACTTATAAGAAGCTACAAATCTGATGTTAAGCAAGAACAAAATAAATAAATACAAAAATACACAATCAAAGCAACTCCTTCCTTTCTTGCATTTCACACAACAGTCCCATCCCCCTCCTTCTGCAACTCCACCTCACTCCAAAGGCTTACTCCCCCCTCCTCCATTACGTACTCATTACGTGGCAAGGTAACGTTAGATAAACAGAAGAGGAGAGCGAGTGTAACATGCCAAACTAAACAATAACGTTGATGACTTTAGTTGTTCTTCTATCTCAGACATGTTAGGATGTTACATACCTTGACATGTTTCGGCGGAAACTTCTGCCTTCCTCACAAGTGTCACTTGGTGGTGGTTGTGATGCGTCTTTATCAGCTGATCTGTCAATAAGCTGATATTAGGGAGGCGTGACTGTCCTGTCAGTTTTGACAGGACAATCACCCACACCTGGAGCAGCGTCTGCTGCCTCTCCAGGACGCTGCTCCAGGTGTGGGAGAGCATGTATGCCCCCTCGTCCCTGTTCACTGTCCCTGGGCCCTGCTTCCTTATTTCAATAGCCTCCCTGATCCAGCGCCGGTATTTGTTGTCCTCTGTGTGTATGACTTTGGCCTTGTCCCAGTCCATAACATAACATAACATAACATAACATAACATAACATAACATAACATAACATAACATGTCTGAGATAAAAGAACAACTAAAGTCATTATCAGAAACTAAAGGCATAATGAACACCATTGAACTATTAAACATAACGTTACCTGTCCTGCACAGTCATGTGAACGCTAACGTTAGATGGTACTCGTGACTGGCAACAAACAGGGAAGATAATACAGAGGCTCAGGCTACATTAGGCTACAGTAGGCTAACTGGATGCTGTGTTGTCATATTTAACGTTATAGCCTATGTTACATTAGAGGCAAACTAAAAATACCTGTCCAGCAGAAACTCTGCGACCATCTCGTCCCTTTTTAGCTCAGGATGAAGCTGCAAAGTTCTCTGTTAGTGTTACTTTTTCTGCAAAATTGCCAACTGATTTCCCTGTTACACGAGCAGTTACGTCAGTCGAAGGCCTCCATGTGGGGGACGCTTGGCCAATCATTGCCAATCATTGCATTCGGTCCGAATGCAATGATTGGCCGAGCGTCCAATTGGTCAGCGTCGATTGGTCAGAATTTTATACTTTTATTTTAATACTTTTTTGCACATTCTAGTACATTGTTTTCATTCATTCACTCATTAAAAAAATCTCAGTGAAAATTAATTTCAAATTTATCATTAATTAGAAAATGGTCAGCACAAATCTATTGTGGGACCAGATTTGTCCCACAGCCAAATGTGGCTCACAATAGCTGTGTATCACTCACCTAGTTATTGATGTTGAATTTTATTTTGTAACTTTGTCTTGTTGTGCAATGTGTCAGCTAACATTAGTCAGTGAATATAAAATGATATAGCAGGGCTGCACTCTCACGCCACACATCTGTTACATACTGCACTAAAAAACTGTGATAATGCCACAGAGGACACTGACAACACACTGACAGACAAGGCAGCAGTACAGTACAACAATACATTCAGGTAAACCGTTGCTTGGACTTTGATGTGCGACTATTTGTGCAACATGTTCTCACTCCCAACTCATCACATTTTGCCACTTGTTCGGTGGACTTTTAACATCTACATAAAGCGTGCTAGGTTTTATTTATTAAGTCAATATTTTTTTTTACTGACAACATTGGTAAAACCTTGTATTTATGTTTATTCCCTTGTGCAAAAAAACACAAATGATTAGTTTCCATCAACAAATGCACATGGTTAGGTTTAGAAAAAAATGTCATTGTTTGGCTCAACATTCATACGGGAAGACACCGGGCTCCTGGGTGAAGGTTTGTTGGAACCATCCACTACCCATCCGCTTGCCCTGCAGGAACTTTCCAGCTGCTTAAAGGGATAGTTAAGGATTTTTTTTAAGTCAGGCTATATGAGGTACTTCTCTATAAGAGAAGAGAAGATAAGATATACTTTATTGATCCCCCAGGGGGGAAATTCAAGTATCACAGCAGCACATGACAAAATCAAAGGACATTAAATAGAATAAGATTAAAGAGAAAAAATAAAAAGTAAAAATAAAAGATGATAATAGATAAATAAAAGATAAAATAAAATTGTTACATCAATAAAATTGCTACATCAGATGAATAAAGTGACTAAAAAATGGCAGACAAAGTGCTGAATGAAATAAAGTGACAGGTGGCAGATAAAGTCTCATATTGGACGGATGCAAGATAAGTCTGTTCAGAGCTGGATGTCAGCTGAAGCTGTCAATGAGCTGAAGCTGTCAATGAGCAGGGGGAGGTGGAGGGAGACAGGTCGCTGCTGGGGAGGGGAGCAGAGTTAACAGCAGAGGTGTGAATGGGTACAGTGATGGTGGGTGGGGACTCAAAGTTAAGCTCTTTTGCAAATTCTGGGCCACCTTTGACTCCAGGTGTGGCTTTCCCACAGCCTGTCATCGTCCTCATCTCATTCCACACCACATAGTCAGTCAGTATATTACTGTAGATGTGTCCCCTGATTGGAATAACAGGCAGGAGTTTCACTAGAGAAGCTCAGCAATTCCTTACCATGGATGACAGTTGACATCAAAACATATTTAAGCCACCTTAAAAGTGGCCATCCTTTACTCTTTTTTTTAAATAAACAAATGAATACATAGAGGAAGAGAGAAGATAAATAAATAATCTTAAAATGACTGGGTTAGTCATTTGTTCTTCATTTTAGTATTTTGGTAACCTCTCTAAATGCAAGGGACCTCTAGACTTATTATTACCAGTATTATCATATTATTTCATGAGCTAAGTAGACTGGGCTGTGCTAATTTTAATGATACAGCCTGTTTTTTTCTGTTTTGGTTTTTGTTTTAGTACTTTATATGTATGGGGTGTGGGCTGGGGGAGGGTTTGGATACCAGACAGTGCATGTAAATTTATTTTTGAAACAATGGGTTAATGAATAAACTAACCATAATTACATTCAACCTTAAGGGTATTAACAATCCTGTAAAGCGGAAGAAGATTTTAAACTATCTCAAAACCCATGAATGTGATATTGTCTTTTACAAGAAACACATTTAACCGACATTGAGCATGAAAAACTCAAATGTGACTGGGTTGGTAAAATACTGTATAGCTCCTTTAATTCAAGATCCAGAGGTGTCACCATTCTCTTCAACAGACACCTTGAGGTGAATATACTGAAAATAAAGACGATCTGGGTTGGGTTATCATAGCTACATGTGATATTAATAGAAACCCCTATACCTTAATAAGTCTATATGGGCCCAACAACGATGACCCCCAGTTCTTTAGAGAACTCTTATTGCAGGTGACCCATGCACATGGCCAATGCATAGTGGGTGGAGACTATAACTTGGTACTAGACCCACTGACTGATCGCTCCACTAAGGCAAAACATCCAATTTCATCTGCAGCCTCTACCTTGAAACGGGGCATGACAGAACTCTCCTTAGTGGATGCTTGGAGAATAAAAAAAACCCAATCAGAAAGATTATTCCTTCTACTCTAAGGTCCATGGCTCGTACTCAAGGATCGACATGTTCCTTATATCCAGAACACTCTGTGCAAAAATTATAGAATGCACATATCTAGCATCAACATTATCAGACCACTGTCCCCTTAAGCTGAAGATCGAAAACAATCCCACTCGCTCCACCCTTTTTAAATGTAGGTTACAACCCCACCTCTTAAACAATCATAACTTTAATACATACAAAAAGAAATGGAAGTGTTTTTGGAGTGCAACAGAAACTCTGCGTCACACAGTACAATATGGGAATCTTTATTAGCATACATTAGAGGCATTATTATTTCTTACACAACTCAAAAAAGAAAAGAAAAAGAAGCTGCACTTAATCTACTTGAGCAGAATATACATAAGCTAGAAAAAGAACATGCACAGACTCAAAATTCTGAAATAAGTTACTTGCTAACACAAAAAAGATTAGAATACTGTAATATGTGCACAGATAAGGCAGAGGCTGAGATAGCAAGAACCAGCTATCATTATTACGAAAAGGGGGAGAAAACTGGGAAAATGCTTAGCTGGCAAATCAGAACAGAAGAGAATGCAAGATTTATACATAACATAAAGAATAAAGAGGGGGAGGTTATCTCAGACCCTATTGACATAAATAAGTGTTTTGAAGAATTTTATCATGACCTTTATAAATCACAAAGTGACATAGATCCCTCACATATCAGAACATTCTTTGATAAGAGCCCAGTCCCTAAGTTAAGTGACAAAAACAGCTGGCAACTTGATGCAAAAATCACAAAGGATGAAGTCATTCAATCTGTAAACAAGCTACAAATAGGGAAAGCACCAGGACCAGATGGATTTCCAGCTGAATTCTTTAAAAAGTTTTTGCCTATATTGGTGGAACTACTTACAAACATGTTTAAAGAATCGCTGGAAATTGGTAGACTTCTCCACTCTCTGGAGCTGGCTACTATTAACGTCTTTTTAAAACCGGGCAAGGATGAACACCAGTGTAGCTCATACAGACCCCTCTCTGCTGTGCTGTCAAAATTGCTGGCACTGAGACTGGAGACAGTCATCACCAGTCTGATCCATGAGGATCAGACCAGTTTCATTAAAGGTTGTCAGGGCTCTGATAACCTCCGTAAACTACTCCAAGGCATTTGATAGGATCGAATGGCCCTTTCTATTTCAAACCATGAGAGAAATTAATTTTGGGAGTAAGTTTATAAATTATGTTAAAACATTATATAAAGCCCCCAAGGCTCAAATTGCCACAAATGGTGTGTTATCTAGACCTTTTAATTTAATTTAATTTTAATTTAATTTAATTTTATATACTTTATTAATCCCTGAGGGGAAATTCAATTTTTCACTCTGTTGTCAATTACACACAGGTCCGAACACACACATGCACAAATAGGACCTATACATGCACTAAGTGGAGAGATGTCAGAGCGGGCTGCCCATGACAGGCGCTCCGAGCGGTTGGGGGGTTCGGTGCCTTGCTCAGGGGCACCTCGGCAGTGCCCAGGAGGTGAACTGGCACCTCTCCAGCTACCAGTCCACGCTCCATATTTTGGTCCGGACGGGGACTTGAACAGGCGACCCTCCGGTTCCCAACCCAAGTCCCTATGGACTGAGCTACTGTCAACCTTAAGAGAGGCACAAGACAGGGATGTCCACTATCCCCCCTGCTGTTTGCTATAGCTATTGAACCACTCATGGTGGCCATTCGCTCAAACCGCAAAGTTAGAGGAATTCAAATAGGAGAGATAGAGTGCAAATTGTCACTTTACGCAGATGATTTGTTAATCTATATATCCAGCCCTAATAGTTCAGTGCCACAGATGTGTGAAATATTAAAAGAATATAGTCAGCTGTCAGGGTGTAAGTTAAACTTAGGCAAAAGTGATGTCATGCCCTTAGTAGTCTCTATATACAGACTATACATTCAGTGAATGTAGAGTTTCGAATTTCCGAGCCGATGGGTTCCGAGAATGTGCCCTTAGGAACTTCCACTCGATCAGGTCTTCCTGACCTGGTATCAAGGTTTAAATGGAAACTGGAGGGCTTTAAATACCTAGGTGTGTGTATATCTAAGGACCTTAACTGTATTCATAAATTGAATTACCACCCACTCATAGAAATACTCAAAAAAGATTGAGAGATGGAAGGATCTGCTTCTATCTCTAATAGGAAGAGTCAACATTATTAAAATGAATGTGTTGCCAAAATTTATTTACTTATTTCAGTTCATTTCACTATCAAAAGCTGGCAAAATACATTTATTTTATTTTATGGCCTTGACATTAACCTGTCATATTGTTGAGTTATCAAGGACACTTTCGTATTTTTGTGTGTAGTATACAGAAATGTTAAAGATATCATTATCACTTGAACCACCGGCACAGATATCAATGCGGTGTTAAGAGGTCGTGGTCATTTCACGTATTTCTGTGAGATCAGGTTGCCACAGCAATGTAATGTTCAGTTTCTCTGGTGGGACTCCTGCCTGTTAATCCAAACTGGAGGCGTGCGGACCACCATGTACTGTATGTAATACACTGAATATAGAGAAGCACCTCATACAGCCTCACTCCAAAAATCCCAAACTATCCCTTTAAGTTGCGTTGTTTTCCAGCGGTATTTCAAACTGACGCTGTCTGGTGGCATAATAACCTGATGCCACCCGGCAGCATATAATACCACTGTGAAAGGATGGCTTTTCTCATCAGTGTCTGACGCCAATATCACTGACCGAGTGGCAGTATTTGACGACTTCAGAAGGTGAACGGACTGACCATATACAACGTAGGCATGGAAGTTTCCAATCCCCTACTCCGTCAACGCTGCTGCTAAACGTGTTGTGCTAAATGAACACTCTTTTGTCTATTTTTGCAAGATTTGCTTTCGACAGTGGTTGCATGTGGTTGCATGTAGTTACAAGTTACTCATCGGAATGAGGAAATAACCTGTGCAGTCTGTAAACTCTCCTCCTGCCAACTTCTACTTGCTAGCCAGGTAGAGGTTTTCAAATGTAACATCAATAAACACTGAAGAGAAAATGGACACCAGCTGAACTAGCATCCTGCCATTTTACAGGTGTTGACAATAAACTGGACAACCACCGTGCCTCATCAGTTTCCAATGGATATCAGGAACTGTAATATCCTTCGATTCATAGAAACTTGGCTAAATCCTTGACAGTGCCACAGAGCACAGGATTCTGGTGAGAGAAAAAGAGGAGGCGTGTGCATTATGGTGAATAAGGACTGGTGTGACGGGTGGGATTGTCAGGTACTGTCCTGTTCCTGCTGTGGATCAGTGCTATATACTGTTCAGAGGCAGCTGTAGCGTGGTACTGCCTGTGTTCAGGAGGGGCAACTATGCGTCTTGTTGTTGTTGGGTCGTAATGTGCGGACAGTCAAATCATTCCACAACCAGAAACCATGGATTACCAGAACCATCTGGAAACATGGACAATTGTAAAGCAGCAGCCAACAATGTCAGAAGACGCAAAAGTGACTAAATCACATTGCACAAGTTAAAGGAGCTGTTGAGATCACATTTCTCTGAAGTTTTATCTTGTATAACCCCATGTGACAAATAATTGATGAATTGATTAATTAATTGATTAATTGATAACTTGAAGTAGTATTACTGCACATGACTATATAGGAAAGGTCAGCTCAAGTGATATACACAAAATGTCCTCATGTTCAAACTGTCAACAACTTTCCTTCCCCATGCATTTCACACAGCACTTAGAAAAAATTTGAACATCCACAACTCCCACCTCCTCCTGCAACTTCACCTCCCTCCAAAGGCCTACTCCCCCCTCCTCCATTACGTCCTCATTACGTCTATGATAGACGTAGGCGTTGGTAAGGTAATGTTAGATACAGGGAAGAAGAGAGCGAGGGTAACGTTACAACCAAGACAGTCAAACGCAACCCCAGAGGTTTAAAACTCAACCGGAGTCAGTGATGACTGATGAGTTTTAGAATAAGGTTACAGTGCTAATGTTAGATAGTAGCGTTAACGTTACTAGTAAGTGGAAATGCACAAGGAAGATAAAGTTAATGTTTCAGAGGCTACGCTACAGTAGGCTAATGTTAGCCATTATCAACTGGATGCTGTGTTGTCATATCGTTATGAACTGAGCTGAACTTCTTTATTTGTCATTTTTATGCACAACACAAAAACGAAATGACATTTCGCATACCGCAAGCAAAAAGAAACAACCCATTTAAAAACGATTTGTGCAACATATAAGAAAGAAAATGAGATGAAAAGGGTCGACGTTTCACAGTCTAAAACTCCACATCCTGAGAGCAGAACTGGGAGATCCTCTTCACATCACAGCACCATGAATTGTTTGTGTATATTGCCGGAGCTTACCAGATGATGCAGCCTCCCTGTCTGCTCCATGTAGTGTTAGCCCCATTAGCTCAACGCTGGAGTCTGATATGTTACCATTCATTCATGTCTCAGTGAACACAAGGACACAGCAGTCCCTCACGCCTCGTGAGTGGATCTCCACAGTCGGATGTAATCCATTTTCGCTGTTACACGAGCGGTTACGTCAGTCGGAGGCCTCCACGTGGGGAAGACAGACAGGACAGGAGAAAACTCTCCTTATGAGAATGGAATAATTACCAGTTTTTATTTCTGGTGGAATTCACTTACATTTTAGTGTGCCATCAGCTTATTAATAGCATTTTAACCTAAACAAAGAAAAGTGTAAAATTTCCAGAAAGGTAAGTGTTGCTTTAATTAGGAGGTTGAAATCGTCAAGTTGTACAAGTGCTTGGACATTATGATCGATAACTAAGCTTTGATTTTGACACCAGTATGTTGTGTAAAAAAGCTAGCAGCACCCCTTTTGTTTGAGGAAGCTGGCTAAGTTTAATGCCGACAGGATGCTGATGACTTTGTTTAATAGATCTTTTATTGAGATGATTTTTACTTTTTTTCCATTATTTGTTGGTGTGCCTTTCTCAATCTAAAACCGAAAAGGGCTCTGACAAAGGTGATCACAGTCTGTAGCAGCATCAGGGGTACTAAACAGAAAAGTCTGTCTGACTTGTTAAACAGTTGTTAACGAAAGAAAAATCCATCTTGTGTGACAGCAGCCACCTCCTGCACTTAGAGTTTAAGACCTCGCCCTCTGGTTCCAGCTTCTAGTGATGGGAGGTCAGGTTCTTTTCAAAGATTCGTCTCTTTTGGCTCAGCTTCCTTAGAAGAGCCAGCTCTTATGGCTTCGAAACAGCTCCAAAATGGCTCTTCATTTAGTATCACTCAGAGCCTTCTATTTTAGCCTAATTTAGCAATTATGAATGGTTTGTGTGTTGGCATGGCCGTAGCCAGCTATGAGGTCACCGAGGTCTTGACCTTGGTAAAAATTTCAGAGAGAAAAGAATAGAAGAAGCCCCAAACAGTATGGTAAACATATTAACACACCAGACAACTTTTATTTTGAAACGACACGCAGGAAGTTATCTGATGTATCGACAGAACATGGAAAACTTGATATCAGTTGATAGGAAGACGACAATACTGCTAGCTGACAGACAAGGTGAGTGAATGACAGTTTTTTTATTGTTATTTTAGCGACGACCAAGCAGCCCACTGTAAGTTAAAGTTTGAGTAAAAGTTCAGTTTTTGCGAAGTAACGTTAATGTTAGAAGCTTTAGCTGTGACACAATGGGTTGAAAGCTACTGGCTAATCATGCATGATGTGAGCTCATTCAGTGCCATGCTCCCGAAGGTAATGTTATTTAACATTATGCAGGTGGCTGTTTCGTGATCCAATAAAGTTACAAGAGACAAAATGACCATATGACATATGACAAAAAATCTTGAACTTATTATGATATTCTAAATTATGTTGATGCAGCTGTATGTTGTACACTAGATTTGATTGAGGTGCGGCATTTGATATATAATGCACTGGGCAATAAGAGCATCGCTCTATCTGAACACTAGTCAGTGGCTTGAAACCTTAAACCACATTAGATAATGTTGTTACATTATGCAGCGCTTTATTGACTTATTTGAAGAGTACATGACCTCACATATTTGTGTCTTCTACTATTTATTTGTTGTTGTGGCATTATTCTTGCTAGCCTAGAATTTGATAATAATCACATGCAATAATTCAAACCCTTCATTCCAAATTATCTTCCATCATTATAATGTAATGTAATCATTAAGGTCTAATCAACCTCCTTGATGCCATCCTACAGAAAAAAAAGAAAGTGACAGAAGAGGGAAAGAAAGATGTCAAAAAGAAAACATTTTCTCCAGAATACACTAGATTCATTTGTTAAAAAAAACCTAAGCCATGTGACAATGAGTATGTATGTTTTTTATGTTTTGTTTTTTTTTCTCTTAACCTCTCACCTTAATGTCTCAATATTTTATTTAGTGAATGCAAATTTCTCAAGCCAAGCAGTAGCCTTTTGATCTATATTGTGGAGGGAGACTAGACCTCCTTTTAGTCTTTGGAGAGGGCAGGCTTCAATAATATGCTCCATGGTTTGCTCCTCTCCACAAGCACACATTGGGCTCAAGCTGCTCCCCCATCTGTAAAGGCTGGCCAAGCAGGGACCTTGACCAGTCCTAAATCTGTTCAGACAGGGAATCAAAGTCAGTGGGTGGGGGGTCCTTCCAAATTGGACATCTAGATCGGAGACGAGCAGGTGGTGGGTTGAAGATGTCGGCGTGGATTGGTAAATGGGGGGAGTCTTTGACCTTTTGGAGCATCCTATAGGTAAGATCAGTTTGTCTGATGTTGGGGGGGAATATATTAGATAGGACAGGGAGCCAGGGGAGCAGTGTTGAACAAATAGTTCAAGTTATGATTCGCATAGTGGAGTTAAGTTGGGTGTCTATGCGGTGTGTGTGGGGTGACCTGGACCAGACAGGGGCACAGTGTTCTGCTACAGAATATGGGAGTACCAAAGCTGAGGTGCGCAGTGTGGGGGCTGCTGTGCCCCATTTTGCACCTGCAGGTTTGCAGAGGAGGTTGTTTCTGGATTTAATTTTTTTGCTGCCGCTTTTTTAAGGTGTTCCTTAAATGACAGTGTCCTGTCCAGAGTTACTCCCAGGTATGTTGGATAAGGGGCATGTCTGAGCTGATGTCCACTCAGTCTGATGTCCGATTGTTTGGCAGCTTCTAAATTTCGAAGATGGAAAACACTAGAGACTGTTTTTGCTGGGCTTGGTTGTAGGCGCCAGGATTTGCAGTACTGGTCCAGTTTTGCAAGGTCCTCATTGAGCACTTGCTCCAAAGAGGCCAGGTCATTAGCTTGGGTTGGCAAACAGATGTCATCAGCATAGATGAACTTGCGGGATCCGGTGATGGACAGGTCATTTGTGTATATGTTGAACAGGGTCGGGGAGAGAACTGAGCCTTGAGGAAGCCCATTTTTCTGTGTTTTCCATGCACTTATTGTCTGTCCTAAGGGGACTCTAAATCTCCTGTTGTTGAGCAGAGTTTGGATTGTGGCTGTTGCCCAGGCAGGGAGCACTTTCCTGAGTTTCAGCAGGAGGCCTTTATGCCAGACCGTATCATAGGCTGCTGTGAGGTCAAGGAACACAGTCCCTGTTTTGAGCTTGCTCTCAATGCCGTTTTCGATGTCGGTGGTTAGGGCCAGTACTTGTTGCCCTGTACTGCGGCCTCTATGGAAACCGGCCTGGTCTACACTAAGTATTGACTCTACTCTTGGGGATATATGTTGTAGTATGAGGCGTTCCAAGATTTTAGAAGGAACACAGAGCAGAGAGATTGGGCGATAGCTTGCTGGCAGTTTGTGGTCTTTGCCAGGTTTTGGTATTGCAATTACTTTTGCTGTCCGCCACTTCTTAGGGATTGAGTTTGTATGTATAATCCGGGTGAAGAATTGGGCAGAGAGATGTTGTCGTAACCTGCTGCCTTATCACATTTCAATCCCTGCAGGGCTTTCTCCAGTTCATTGACAGTAAAAGGCTCTGGATTGTGTTCCTCGCTGGGATATATGCCTTGTGCCTTCAGTTCAGTTAAGATTGCTCTTCTGGTGCCCCCCCCCCCCCACAGCAGAGCTGAGCAGGAGCCGCTGAAGATTCGGCCCTTCCCAACGGTAGTCAGCTTGTTCGCTACAAAGAATCAGCTCTAAGAGCTACCTGCTTCCAGTAGATACAAACACTCCTTCATACCCTCAGCTATGTCAATGCTTAATTCCAATAGAAACAGGTAATATCAGGTTGCCACCCAACCACACCTGAGTGCTGATGAGGACCAGAGGGCGGGAGCACATTACACCAGTTTTAAAATCACTGCATTGGCTCCCCGTGCGCTTCAGGATCGATTTTAAGGTTCTTTTATTAGTTTTTAAATGTCTTAACGGTCTTGGGCCTTCTTATTTATCTGATCTGCTTTTACCATATCAACCCTCGCGGACCCTGAGGTCCTCCGGCACTGGCCTTTTAACCATACCACAAGTTAGAACTAAAACACACGGGGGGGCGGCATTTAGTTATTATGGGCCCCGATTGTGGAACAGCCTGCCAGAGAACTTCAGAGCTGAAGAGACTGTTGATGTTTTTAAAAAGAGGCTCAAGACTCATGTTTTTAATCAGGCTTTTAACTGATCTCTTTATGTCTCTATTTTAAATTCCTTTTATAACCGATTTATCTATCTATTTTTTTTTTTTTAATGTTCTTACCCTTCCTCTTTTTACGTTCTTATCTCATTTATTCTTTATCTTTTGTTATTTTAGTTATAGGTTTTAGTTTTGATGCATTTTGTGTCTCTGTTTTAGATCATTCTTACCTAGCTATTAACTCAATTTTATGAGCTAAATAGCTTTTTGTTTATTTGGTTCATTTTATACCTTTTATCCTATCCTACTGTTTTAGTCCCTCAGCTTTTAGCTCCAGTGTTTCCTCATGGGGGCCTACCACACTGAGAGTTGTTCCTGGTCTCCCGATGGGGGTGCCGTCGGGAGACCGCTCTGACCTGGGTGGCTGTAGGGCACTGCACCTCGGTGTGGGGCCTCATGTCTGCCCGGGTCGGGGTGTCTCTATGGCGGCGCTCCCTGTGGCCGTGGACCATGGGCCCTCTCGGTGTGGACGGCCCCCAGAGGTGGCTTTTTCCTTGCCTCGGGTCTCGGTGCTAGGCCATGTCTCTTTAGTGATAGCTTGTGTGTGTGTGTGTGTGTGTGTGTGTGTGTGTGTGTGTGTGTGTGTGTGTGTATATGTATATTTACGTATCTCTATGTGGGGTGGGAGGGTTGGGTTTTCTCTTTTCTTTTTGTTTTCTGTTTTGGATCTTAGTTGTTTTTAACCTCTGTGAGGCACTTTGTGTTACTGTCTTATGAAAAGTACCATATAAATAAAGTTGATTTGATTTGGTAATCATTGCTTTTATTTTATTTTCACTCTTTGTTTTTACTTTTTTATATTCAAAATGCCAAGTTTTATTTAATTGCCTTGTGTGTGTTTGACTTTTTTTTTTTTTTTTTTTTTTTTACTGTTTTAACTGAATCTTGGCAGCCCTGAAATACGCTGTCCTAGTTGTATGTTGGCTAGGTACCTCAGCCATCCGAAGGGCTGTAGAGAATGTGATGTTACGTCATGCTATGTGGGATGGGGCCGCCACATTCCGAGGATTGCGCTTTGTTATCTACATTACCAAAGTGTATGCACTCAGTCCAACAACGAGGCGCCTACACCTATAGGCAAGTAAGGCAAATGCCCCCCACTTTGAAAAGTGGGGAGGCAAAATAGTAGTTTTGCCTCCCCACTTTTCAACACTTGTTAAGTCAAAACGTTGTTACATAATATTTAATCTAATATATTCAATTTAACATTTAATTAAAAATAAAATTATTTTATTTTATTTGCATGTAAATAATTGTATTTGAATTTTTTCTCACCCCCTTTTCAACCCAAGTGGCATATTCTGGACATTACTGAGCTAGTGCACCATGGTTGCCATGTCTGCCTATTATAAGCGAGTTTGGGTTATTTGTCTTTCTGTAAATTTGCCTACAAATATTGGTAGTTAGCTTGTGTGTTTTAGTTGTGGACGCATTTCACATTTTCGCCATTACAGTTTGAGACACATCTTACTATATAATGACGAAAACTCTGTCTCTGGGTGTGTCTGTCTGTTCCACGTTTTTCTCCTCACTGACCGGGTCAATCCATGTGAAATTTGGCACAGTGGTAGAGGGTCATGGGATGATGTGAATGAAGCAATATTACATCAATTGGCCAAAGGGGGGCGCTATAGCAACCGATTGAAATTGCAAACTTTGAATGGGCATATCTCATGCTCTGTATGTCATAGCGACATGAAACTTTGCACAGAGATGCCTCTCCTTAAGAACCCATGGTTATATAGATTTTCCGCCATTTTGAATTTTTTGAAAAACACTTAAAATCTATCTCTTCCTACGAAGTTTGACCGATCTGCTCGGTGAACATAATCTAGGAACCAATATCTAAAGTTCCCTCTTGGCAAAAGTTGGAAAACTTACTAAAACTGAGCTTCTATAAGGCAATGAATATTGCGGAGGGCGTGGCTCATCACATAAAGGTGTATAACATCTCAAGGGTTTCACCAATCACCATGCAACTTTGTAGGCATATGACCACACATAATCT
>NC_065522.1:1228753-1231471 GCF_006386435.1 Epinephelus moara | reverse complement strand
AGCGTCGGAACGACTATGGTGCGTTCAAGCGCGTAGGACATATGGAAACTAACCGATAAACACAATGCAACTGAACGGAATTTTAGCTCAATAAACAAGTTAGTAACACATAAACAACATGGGCTTTCTAACAGGTAGAAGGTGACATCTGGCAACGCGGCTCTCTGCACGTACACTGCAGCAAAAGCTGAATGGTATCGCCACAGCCCACAGTCCGCCACAGAGTGAAACATGAAATGCCAGATAATGCTCCACAACTAATGGAATAATAAGAAAAGGAAATAAACATTTGCGGTATGTTTCTCAGAAGAACCAACTGTGTAACCTCAAAGTTAGAGGGAAAGGTGTAAATGTGTGTTAACGTTACATTACTATAACTTTTTGTTTCCTAGCTAAGTAAGCTGTCTCTGAGTTTGTTAAATTAACATTAATTAAACCCTTTAGAGAGAACTATTGAACTGGCCAGCTAAAGTTAATGTCAAAGTGGAATGTCACAGGGGCTTTGTGTCAGGATTTCACTGTCTTGCAAGTAAAAATCCTTTGTACAAATATGAGGGGAAATGTGGCGGTCTAGTTACTGTTCATTTTTTTTGAGATTGGCATGGGCTTTTTTGCGCGCTAAAGTCGATGTCTCGAGTTCCAAACAGACTTTCTGCGAGCAGAGGTTTCCATTGGTCACAGCAGACGGCGGGAATTGGAGGGCTGTTCAAGCCCACGGAGTAAGCTGTGCCTGCCCTGGACAGAGCCGAGCCACAGCGCCACTGTCCAAGCTAAATTAAATGAGACAGACTGTGATCTTACACATGGACGCGTAAGTGCATGATCATGAATTGACTGTTTTGGTTCTCGCCTGATCTGAGTTGTTGAAAGTTTGTGCTCCACTGTCTCAGTCAGTCTGTCGGTTTCCCATTCTTCTGCTTCTCTCCAGAAGTGACCACACAGACAGGTGTGTGTGTGTGTGTGTGTGTGTGTGTATGAGGGGTGAAACGTATCAGCGAACACACACACACTGCATTCACTGCGTACTTGATACTTGTACATAACATGTGCAACCATCACCGTGTACTTGCTTCGCATGCACTGCGCGTGCATTCACCGTGTACTTGTTACACATGCAATGCGCGTGCATTCACCGTGTACTTGTTACACGTGCAATGTGCGTGCAATGCCTGCACATGCCTAGACGTGTGATTATTAGACGTGCGTGCGTAAACACGTCATGTGATCGCAGGGGTCAAAAGTGTCAGCTCGAAGCAACAACGCGTCGTGTAACAGGTAGCATGTCATATGAAAATTATTATAAATTTCAATAGAATAAACTTGTCTGATTAACTGTAAACAATTATACAATAACGAAAAAAATAATAGCCTATCGAAAATATAAGTCAAGTCAAGTAAATTGATCATCTGAAAAAAGCCCATTTTACTGCGCTGGGACTCACAGCGAGCAACTGACACTGAAGTGTCCCAAAATGCGTGTGACAGATCATCTGTTATAATACTTGCAGCTTTATATCAAGGAAAAAATGTGTCTCATGAAATTGTTATATTTTTAATGTTAACTGTAAATAAGATAAGATACACCTTTATTGATCCCTTAATTGAGAAATTCCAAAATGTATGTCTATTTAACGTTTAGAGTGTTTCCAGCATATGGTCGTCTGAGTAGACTGTTAGCATTGTGACTGAAAATATTTCCCCATAATTTACATGGAGTATTAGATTTTTAAAAGGTATCAAACTATTTGAATGCATTGCAGAGTAGAGAGTTTCACCCTCCTGGTCACAGGTTGAGGTGGATTAAAATGAGGTGTGTTAATTCAGCACCATGGACAGCTCCACGGATTTATCATTAAACAGCGACCTGCTCCACCTCAATCTGTGATATCCACGGATTTGGATCAATAGCGTAATAGGGTACGGGCGGATTAAAACCAGCGGACCTCTGTGTTATACTTTCCCAAACTATAGGCTTTATTGTGTGTAGAACCACTTTCTACAGGTGGCGGCTGGCTTAACTCGCCAATAATGCGCTGAGAAAAATGTTTGAAGTCCAAAAAAAGTAATTTATTACAAAAAAAGGTCAACAAAACAGGTTAATTTTCTGTCAAACATTTTTTTAAAGATGCGCACTCCACAGACAGAAAGCACCGCACGGAGCGAGGTTTTTGAGCGCGCTCGGCTTTCAGTTATAACTGACAGGACTGCAAATATAACAAAAACACTTAAGATGCCATACTTTAAAACAAACTCTTAACTGGCCGGATGAACGAGACCCTCCACCGGGGTCTAGGCTTGTGGCGCTGGTGTGACCAGGCCGTATGCAGTGGAGGTTCCAGCGCTGGAACACCAAGCGGCTGACAGCGTGACAGACACCCGCACACACAAAGCTGGAAAGCGGGAGGACACTCCTAATTCCCCGATCCTTAACTAACCTCCACCCTACCCCCGGAACTTCTCCACCTACGCTGGCTGTCTTCGCCCCCCCCCTCCCGGCCGTGAATGCAATAAAGGTGGCTTCGTCGGGCACTTTACAGCAGCTCCGCTTCCCAGAGCCAAACTGTCGCTCGCTCAGATCTCCTTTCTCAGTTCGTGCCCTTCAATCAAGTCCAGCTGTGTATGATCAGTCCAGACTCTCTGTCAGATCCACAGGTGAACGCATTGTCTTTGATTACTTGTTGCCATGGCAACCGGTCCGCTCAACCCCAGTTCATTAGC
>NC_065522.1:1225373-1228744 GCF_006386435.1 Epinephelus moara | reverse complement strand
GACGTGTGACATGTAGCATCGCTATGCTAACTAGCTTGCTATGCTAATCAGACGTGCGTGCGTAGACACGTCATGTGATCACAGGGGTCAAAAGTGTCAGCTCTTGAAGCAACAACGCGTCATGTTACGGACGTGTGACACGTATATACTATATAGGCTATATAGACCGTTTCAATATGGACCGGAAGTAAACAGGGACCAAAGTTGTTGCCCTAGCAACAGAATAGCAATGAAACGGTCCATACATACTGTATGTACATACATATATATATATATATATATATATATGTATATATGTATACAGTAGGTATACATATATATATATATATATATAATATATATATATATTACACAGCTCTATTAAATGCTGTATTCTGAATGGTCAGTTAAGGCATTCAAAGGTCTGATATTACTGTGTAATGACCGTTGCTATGTAGCCCAGCGTTGCTAGGGACGCTGCCCTGACAAGGAGATTCAGCCATTGCCGGCAGGTTTTTTTTCTCTCCTCCCGATTAAATTTATAAATCAATAAAAATCGTATGATTAATCAATATTCTGTCTCAAATTATTTATTTAACTTATAATTAGCCGTGTAATAAGCGGGATAATGTATAATGAGCCGGTGAATACTGGGAAAACAACTCCCTTCAGGGGAATAGAACCCCTCCGCTATTCCCGTCGGGAGTTATTTTCCCAGTATTCACCGGCTCATTATACATTATCCCTATAGGCTACTGTATATATATACAGTAGGTATGTATATATATATATATATATATATTCTATCTATCTATCTATCTATCTATCTATCTATCTATCTATCTATTTTCTTTCCTTGTTCAGGCACTATTTTTAACACTTCTACAACAGATCATTTGTTAGCCTATAATAATAGGATACTTGCAGCTTTATGTTGTTAATGAATTTAAGAAGAAAGCAGGAAAAGCTCGCACACTGATCAGAAAAATGGATTGTCCACTCCAGAGGTCGATCGATGTTAAGGTAGCATGTTTAATGGTCCATCAAAAATATATACAAAAATATATAACAAGTGCTACCATATTGTGAAAANAAAAAGCTATTTTCTAGAAAATGCACTTACATTAATTCCACTGCCACTGTAGCTGCTCTATAATGAAGCCCGCTCTTCTGCAACCTCTCTTTCCTCTAGAGTTCCTCCAGACATTTCCCCACTACTTTCTGTTTAACATAACCTATCTCACCAGAAAATGCTGGCAGCCGGGATATCTTTTCATTATTGTGTAACTGTTTTTTTCCCTCCAATTTTATTTTAATTCATGAACATGAATGTAAATAAATAAAAACAAATTTACAAAGTCGTGAGTACATTCAAGTTATAAAGAGGATTTTAAGGCTTCATAAACATTCAAAGTCCTGATGGCTTTCATATTGGTCAGTTCATATTTTAACTGGTGTATATTGGGTTTCTTTCCGTCCACTTGCTTTTGTGGATATGAAACTTTCCATCTAAAATACGATGGTTTAAAAATAAAAGATGTCTTCTGTCCATATTGTTTTTCTCCAAATAAAAAGTAATGTCCTTTTCTTTCTTTTTTTGTAGCAAATTAATCTTAACCCCACAGAAGTAATCAAATTGTCAACATCAATCCAAAATAATTGAACATAAATACATTCATAAAATAAATGAACAATAGTTTCTCTGTCAGTTTGCAGAATACACAGGATTCAGACAGAAGGTCTGTACATTTTAAGAATTTCTTTTGTTGGATAAATTAAATGCGTATCTTTAAAAAAAAAAACATCACCACATTTATTATTGACTATATATTTTTTGTATTAAGTCAAACCACTTTCCAGTTAATGTAACTGTATAACTGAGGTTGTCTGGAATCTGTCAATATCAATGTGCTGTTGATTAAAAGCCGAATCTCTCAAAAATACTTTGGCTGATCTGCTGTTTATTTATGATATGCAGCAAGTCACAATTTGATATGAACTTTTTGATTTATACAACAGAGAGACAAGTCTGTGATAACAGTTAAATGGGAAATTAGTAAAACATAGGCTACTTTGCAGAATAAGTTTGATCTGTCCTCATAACGTGTGAAAATATTTGAGTAGCATCATCACAAAGCTGCTTCAGTTCTTCCTCCATTTGTTTCATATCTGTGCAAACGAGTTCATAAGTTATGTAAACAAGTAGGCTAGCCTGTGTAGGCAAATATGTGTGCAGACGATTTCCATTACGTTAATTCAATGCTTTATTTCTCAACACTGGGATGTCGCTCCAACAAGCAACTCACAGCTATGGAAAGTTCAACTCTTCTAGTTTCTTTCAATGTCCGCTCTATCTTGCAGTGAAGGCTATTTCATGAGCAATTGCCCACATCAGCCTCATAGCGTGAACAATTTGATTTAAGATATTGAGGTAGGCCTAACTCACATTTATACATTTAATGATGAACTCATACATTAATTCACCATTAACTCATCATTAATTAATGGTCCACACCATTAGCCTAATTAATTAATGGTTAGGTCACTATGACTTAACCCACTTAACATATCATTATTTAAGGGCGATATTTAATGAATGCATTAATTCATATGCGATCAAACTATGTGCCATGGATGGTGAGTTTGTAGATCTGCTTTTTTGGTGGATTCTGTGCCCAGGATGAGTGCTCAGGAATAGTGAGCAGGGTCTGACGGTGGTTGTTCCACAACATGTGGGTCTCCCTAGTCCTCAGACCCCCCTGGGACCCCCACGCGGGTCATGGTCTTCATCATTATTGTTTACTTACTACTTAATTAGGCTACTGTAGCCTATTTTTTATTTTTTGAAAAAAAAACAAACAAAACGTAATTGCAATGTAAAACACACAGACATCTTCAATCATAAATTGATTAATCATTTAACAGTGGAATTTCAGCGGGGAGGCCAAGCTGCAGGAAGCGAGCAAAAGCTATGACGTCACATACGTGACCTCCTCCTGTTTAGTCTTTCCAATTAAAAAGCTTATATCTCAACAGTTTTACCACAAAGTATGACTTTCTTGACCTTAAAATTTATGTTTTGAATTCATTAACAACATAAAGCTGCAAGTATCCTATTATTATAGGCTAACAAATGATCTGTTGTAGAAGTGTTAAAAATAGTGCCTGAACAAGGATAGATAGATAGATAGATAGATAGATAGATAGATAGATAGATTCAGATTCAGAATACTTTATTAATCCCCGGGGGGAAATTGTTTTTGTTCCAATGCTCCGTGCAAAGTAGAAATAGAAATACAGCATGAATGGAAACAAGAGATAAAGATGGAGATATAAATAAGATACTAAAATAGACAATGAAATAAATAAAATAAAATATAAAGTAGACATTA
>NC_065522.1:1207590-1221959 GCF_006386435.1 Epinephelus moara | reverse complement strand
ATATATATATATATATATATATATATACATACAGTATATATAGTCTATATATATATATACGTGTCACACGTCCGTAACACGACGCGTTGTTGCTTCAAGAGCTGACACTTTTGACCCCTGTGATCACACGACGTGTCTACGCACGCACGTCTGATTAGTATAGCAAGCTGGGGGATGAAACTTTGATAACTAAATCAAGCCATTTAAGGAACAATATAACCCTGTCTACACGGACGAACGGGCCGCATGATGGGGTCAAACGGATCATGTGCATAATTAACCACAAAACAAGCAAATACTTCATCTTAATGACATATAACACTCATTATGCTTTATTATTTACTATTTTTACTTTACTTTACAATAGTAAAGTAAAGTAAAAATCAAACACTGCCGCCCGCTCTCCGTCACTCGCACAATTCTGAAATTCGTTGTACTACAAAAGCTTGAAATGATCATTCAACTCGTTGCTTTTTTATTGAAAATGTCACTGTCTTCATTTATTATGTATTATTATACATAATATGCAGGAAACACGATATGGACTTGAAAATCAATTTCGGAGTGGGGGGGTTTCGGAATGGAGGGCCAATGGAGGCCTGTTGGGACAGCCCTCACCACCTGGCTCCTAAAATAAACACCTGTTTTATTACATAATCATGCTTCCGTGTTGCGGCATTCAAATAACAAGAATTGCGGCTTAATACTCTTAATTGTAATAGCCAGCTTATTGAAAAATGTCGGGCTCGGGCCCATAATTACAGTTAATTGGACGGGCCGGGCTGGGCCGGTCCCGGACATAATTTGTATGGGCTCGGGCTGAGTCGGGCTGGATTTTTTGGGCCCGATCTAAGCTCTATTAGCCACTCTCATGGAAAGGGGGTCAGTTCCGGGGAACCCACATCCACTCGTTTCCCCTGAGCAGCCGCACCCCCTGCACCCCTAGTTTCAACGTCTATGCCCGCGATGCGCGATATGGGCAGCCGGGTCCAGCCACAGCTGCAAGTACTAACAGCTGCTAGCCCCGCCCGTTGGAAAGAGTATGGGATATACCACTACTAGGAATGGGAGAGGGGGACTAAATCTTTTAAGATTTAAGGATGTCTGAAAAGCTGTTTCCATAAACAGTCAAATTCGCAAAAGGGCAAAATGCGAAAATAATGTAAACATACAGATGGAGGTTTGCAGCATTTAGGATCCAATTCAATAATAGGCTATATATTCACAATTAGGCTGTTGTAGCCTATATATTATCTTAGTTAAATATTTTTAAACCACAGCCAGACATCGAGGGTGGTCAGTAGCTCTGATTTGTGAGGATAAAATAAAGATTAAAAAAAATCATGCGTGTGTATATGCACGCGTATGTCTGCAGCGACTTGATTCATTTATTCCTTCCACTTCTTGCGAAGCACACACACACACGCCTGCCTGCACGTGTAAACTATGGAGACAGACAGTTTGCCAAAATAGGCTAATTTGACGCGTTCAGGTGTTAATGATGTGTACATGCACTATGTGTGTGCGAGATTCACATGCACAGTGTAGTGTATGTGTGGCGTTTGTAACGCGCTGTGCACGCGTACTGATAAGACGTGTGAGCACGTCATGTGAGTGGAGCGAACAACGCCTGCGCGTCATGTAGTGGGCGTGTGTGTAACACTTGTGTCTCCATAGTAACCCTATGTAAAATGTAGGCGTAACTCTCATGATTCAGAACAGGTTTTTACATTAATCTGTTTTTACAACCATCATGAATGTACCTTGTTACCAAAATCTAGGGTCACATTTTGTTTAACATAATTAAAGAGGAGGAAGCCTCAGAGTGTCCGTCATGAGGATAGGCTGCAGTCTGTTATAAAAAGTACGAGCAAATCATGTGCTGGTGCAGCAGCGCTACCAGTGGAAATAGTCAGTTTAGAGCCCGGTGAAACCTGCAATGTTGAAAATTAGTGTGCCCTCCTGGAAATATTTAATACCCCCCCTCTGGTTTGTTTCTGCAGCCAGGTCTGGTCAAAAGTACAATAATATTTTTCACCAATGGTCCTGACACACTCAAAAATAAATTAAAATATAAATGATTCTCCAAATTTGGTTTCAGGGAAAATGATGAAAAAAAGTTGCTCCTCACCCATGCACTTTAAGGCATGTCAAGGGAATTTGATATATACAGAAATGGAGAAGTTAATTCCTTGGTTGTGTAATTTCAGTGAGTGACTCTTCTCCTTATAGAATATTGAAGATGGACAGGAAGTTACAGACAGCAGAACAGCACAGCCAGCAAAGGAACAGACAATCAGAACCAGGACAACACAGCCAGTGAAGGAACAGACAGTCAGAACCAGGACAACACAGCCAGTGAAGGGACAGACAGTCAGAACCAGAACAACAACACAGCCAGTGAAGGGACAGACAATCAGAACCAGAACCAGGACAACACAGCCAGTGAAGGGACAGACAGTCAGAACCAGAACAACAACACAGCCAGTGAAGGGACAGACAATCAGAACCAGGACAACACAGCCAGTGAAGGGACAGACAATCAGAACACAGCCAGTGAAGGGGCAGCTCAACCAGGAGCACAACCTCAGGTAGGAAAATTGAGAAAATAAATTAGAGAGGAGTACATTTAACATTTTATGATGATCTATGATCTTAATTCTTATCGTCTCAAAACGTTGTATTTGACTACTGGTAGAATTTGTATGAGATTTTGAATTAAATTATACTTTTACATTTAGCGTACGGTTGTGACCAATGCAGCACTAATGCAGAGCCCTCCAGTAGGGGGCGTGCTGCAATTCAAAGAGTGTCCTAATTAAACATGAATAAAACAATGTCACTATCTCCAAAGATACCTGTGGCTCCACCTCTGTTCAACATTGCTTTGAAAGTATCTGGTTTTTCACACACCCCTTACTCGGGTCAGATTTTGGCCCCCCAATTTTACACAAAGTTAGGCACCCATGACAGTGTCTGGGTATGTGAGTGAAGGTAGTACATTGGGGCCTGTTATCTAGCCTTGGGCCATGTCATATGGACATGTGTTTTTTATCATGATTGGTTTGGTTTTTTTGTTTGTTTGTTTGAATTGATAGTGTTAAAGCTGCTGGATTCTTGCTAACTTCGGTTGGGTACTGAAGAAACTTGCAAACACACGTGGGCATGTTCCAGCAGGAATACGATCCAAAATGATGGAGATACTAACAATATTAGTAACCAATATCATGTTTCCCGATGTAAGCATGCAGCTTTAATTTAGCAATGTAGGCTACTGGCATGACCCAGCTCAAAGTCCAGACAAAACAAGGGAGACCACACAGATAATTTTGGATTAAAACAAAACAACTGTATTCAACCTATATGGAACTACAGTATATACAAAGATAAAGTGAATAATGTAAACCAGTATTATCAGTGGTGTAATGAGTGCATAAATGCAGGTGAGAGGTGAAAAATACAGTGGGAAGTAACTCTAAAAAGACAAAACCATACCTAAACACAACCCTGCTGCCACAACTAACATACTCAGCCCTCTGTACAGCAATCAGAAGGGGCAACCAGGGGGAATGGATTCAGGGCCCTATTTCAGAAAGCAGGATTAATGAAAGTGCTGAGTTTTTTGTTTCACAAAGCCAGTTCAGCCTAACCCTGAGTCAGTTACTATGGCAATATACCTGCTGGCTCACAGGTTTGCTTCATCTGAGCCTGAGGCTGACCCCCCGCTGAGCGTGTAGCAAGAAGGAGAAACATTGCGTGTCCTTTTGTGAATAAAGTTGTGGATGTTGAGGCACAAATTATTCAGAGGCTGCTGCGTAGGGAGATGGTGATAAGACCCTGTTTGGATGTCTCCCCAGAGGAGTGACTATATGAAAGATACAATTTCACCTCACACTCTATCATTTATCTTAACAATCTGTTCCACCTAGATATATATCAAATATTACACATTGTGGATTTGCATTATCATCAGAGCAACTTATATGCATTGCCCTTTGATTCTTCAGAAACAACAGTTTTCTTTATAACATTGACGATACAAAAAACATCAGCAAGGTAACGGTTTGTCGGACCATGTGGCTCTGAAAAGACTTTGGCCTGTTTTTGTGGTTTTCCCTGGACATAAATCAGAAAGGATCATCACAAAGGAACTCCACAGAATTGGAGGTTTGTCAGTGTTAATAAGAAATTAATCTACGTGGATACATCTTGCAATGATTTATGAATAGTTTTCATATATTCAAAAATTTCCGCAATGTAACTGGCTGCATTTATGGGACTCACATCCCCATCATAGCTCCCTCTGAGCAAAAAGGAGATTACATGAATCGGAAGTCATTCCACAGCAATTCAGCAATTCAGTTAACCTAGGCCTAATATTGCCAGAATCGTCAGATTACAGGTGAATAAGAGAATATAGCAAATTATAAAAATCTCTTTTCCTTTGCCACCTCACGCTGTTTAGCTGCAGCTGCCTATTAGATTTTTTTTTTTTTTTGAAGACATATTCGAAGTCTTCAGTCTGTCCGATTCAGCTGGGATGGAATAACTGGCTCTGCTTTTCACTCCGCTTTCTGCCACTGAAAATCATGTTATCTGCACTCCATTGATGATGTCTTTTGGTGCTCACTGAATGTACTTCCCTGATCATACTCCAGCTGTTCTGGAATTCAAAACTCAGATTTTTCAAGCTCAGGCTCAGTCAACTCAGAGATCAGGATTAGGCTCAGCGTTTGTGGAGCCTGCTCTCTGAAATAGAGCCCAGTACACATAAGTCACACCGGAGCAAACATTGCAGACCTCCTCCAAAATGCGGCACAAGAATGGTGGATTATGGTTGTAACAGAAAACACTTCTAACATGGGTGTTACCATTCAGTTAGTGGGATACCTACATGTGAAGTTTTTCGCTCACATGCATAACTGGCCTCGCAGAGGTAGTTATATCTGACAACAGTTAAGTTTGTCAGGTGTATGCAGCATTTCTGACAGGTTTTATGACTGTGTTGGTCAGTCTGTCTGCTTTGAATCACATTTTACTGCAATAAATATGATTAAAGTCAGATGAACAGACTGAGAACTATCTGAGGAAAAACTGACGCTGACCAAGTTTTCCTTTGGGGAAATATGCAGTCAGAAAAAGGTAATATATCACAATACTCAGCATATCACAGTATATTTAATATCGCAATAATTTTATATCAGGATAATATCGTGGGTCCTCTGATGATTCCCACCCCTAGTAAAAACTATTCATTGCTACATTACACATTGTATGCAGTAAGCAACATGCCAGGGTGTTCTGATGGTAGAAAGTAAAGGTGGTGAGTCCTACATCAACATCTTATTTGTCCATTATTTTTCTCCACTTGTTTCCTATTTTTGCCTTTTTCTCATCTTCATAACGTCTTTAACAGTCTGCTCCAAGTTTTCTTGTTCTTCCAATGTCTGGCACCATGACCCACAGTAACCCGGCTCTCCTGTAAGTGTGGTGGCTGTTTGCTGCTCTCAGTTCAATTTCAATTTATTTTTTCAATTGAAATAGCTTTATTGGCATGACCCAAGATATGTTATTGTCAAAGCATTTCATAAAAAAGGTAAATAAATACAAGTAAAAATAAAAAGTAATACTTTATATGTAACATGCATTCATACATTTATGGTGAGGGGCATTAAGTGGAAAAAGTGGGACGAGGACCAACAACACCACCTGGGGGAATTACATCCAAGGAAATATTTTCTCAAGAACCTTAATCAAGTTGGAAATTAGGAATAGGGCACACAGACTCATGACTGAAACAAGAACAGAGATGTGATGTCAAAATTAACAAAAATGCTATCTTGAAATGGTCAAAAATAAGCAAAAAGGCAGGGACTGGAGCTGCTGGAAGAAAAGAAAAACATCAATAGTCAAATCAACAGAAATACCAATAAGGGGGAATGGAAATACTGTTTTTATTACAGTTAGCGAAAGAGTCTTGATACAAAGTCTAAAACCAAAAGGTAAATAAAATATTCAGTACAAGGTAAAGCTAAACTAAACAAAATCAGGGGAAATGAGCAGAGGCTGCTCGTGTTAAGGCAGTGCCCAGGGGTGCCACCACCTACTCACCTCAGGTGCAACACAGTAATACTCACGGCAAAATAGTGCAATCTACACTCATGTCCCGGTGCTCTTAATTGCATGCATAAAGTGTAAGGACCTCATCATAGGTGCCTACCCATTCAACAAGATGGCACTCTGCTTCACTGAAAGAAAAGAACTTTTACAAATTTAATTAAACAAATGAACAACCTAGTTGGTTTAATAGTAACAGCAAAATAAACATCCTGAGGCACTATTGATAATATCAGGAGACTTCAATCATGTTTCCCTCTCCTCTCACCTGACTGGATTTACACAGTTTGTTAACTGTCCAACCAGAGAAAATAAAACCCTTGATCTGCTGTATGCCAATGTCAAAGAAGCTTACAGAGCCACTGCCTTACCACCACTGGGCAGGTCAGATCACAACTTGGTTCTTCTGCAGACATGTTACAAACCCTGTGTGTGGAGGCAGCCTGCAACTAAACTCAGTCAGGAAATGGACACCAGAGGCTACTGAGGCTCTAAGAGTGCACAGACTGCTGCTGGAAACAGAGGAGAACATAACGATAACAAACCTTGGATTAGCAGAGACATTAGGGCAATCCTCAATGAGAAGAAGGCAGCTTTTAGAGATGGTAACAAAGCACGGCTCAAACAAGTGCAATATGAGTTGAAGAAGAGACTTAAGATGGCAAAGGTGGAATATAAAAAGAAACTGGAGAGGAATCTACAACACAGCAACATCCGTGAAATGTGGAGAGGAGTCAACACCATCTCTGGTTACAACAACAAGAAAAGACAGCCAGTGGTGGGTGATACAGAAAGAGCTGATGAACTCAATCAGTTCTTCAATAGATTCAATATGGCAGCCACTCCCACTTCCAATGCTCCTCCTCCTCCTCCTTCTTCTACTCCTCCTCCACCTCCTGCTCCATCAGCTCCACCTCCACAACTTATGTTCAACTCCAATGTGGCAGCCACCCCCCCTCTTACACCCATGCCTCCACCCTTGTCTGTCACAGAGATGGGGGTGAGGTTGGAGCTGGGAAGACTTTGCTCTGGGAAGACTGCTGGCCCAGATCATGTGTGTCCAAGGCTCCTCAAAGACTGTGCTGCCCAACTGTGTCAACCTCTCCACAAGATCTTCAACCTCAGTCTACAGTTGGGGCGGGTGCCAGCACTGTGAAAGACTTCCTGTGTTGTGCTGGTACCAAAAATTAAATGTCCAGCTGACCTTAATGACTTCAGACCAGTAGCCCTCACTTCGCACATCATGAAGACCTTGGAGCGGCTGATTCTACGCCTACTGAGACTTGAGGTCAAAGACAAACTGCAGTATGCAGTTTGCATACAAACAACACATTGGAGTGAACGATGCTGTCCTCTACATGCTTTCACCGTGCCCTAGCTCATCTGGAGGAACCTGGCGCTTATGTGAGAATTATGTTCTTTGATTTTTCAAGCGCATTCAACACCATCCAACCCAACATATTCAAAGACAAGCTCACAGAGATGGCAGAGGATCCTTCCTTTATCTCCTGGATCACAGATTACCTGACAGGAAGGCCACAGTATGTCAGGTTGGCACAGATTACCTGACAGGAAGGCCACAGTATGTCAGGTTGGGGAACTGTGTTTCTGAGACATTAATGAGCAGCACGGGGGCTCCACAAAGGACTGTCCTGGCTCCACTCCTGTTCACACTGTACACAGCAGACTTCAAATACAACTCTGAGTCCTGCCACATCCAGAAATACTCGGACGACACCGCTATTGTGGCGTGTATCAGGAATGGGCAGGAGTCTGAATATAGGGACCTGATAAAAGCCTGTCTCTTGTCTCCTCCTGAACACCTCAAAGACCAAGAAAATGATCATAGATTTCTGCAGGTCCAAGCCCCCTCTTCAGCCAGTGAATACCTGTGGGGTGGACATCGAGGTGGTGCCAAGCTATAAGTATCTAGGTGTACACCTGGATAATAAGTTGGACTGGTCCCTAAACACAGACGCTCTCTACAAAAAAGGGTAGAGCTGCCTCTTTTTCTTGAGGAAGCTCAGGTCTCTTGACATCTGTAGTAAGATGCTGCAGATGTTTCATCAGTCTGTGGTGGCAAGTGTGTTGTTTTATGCTGCAGTCTGCTGGGGAGGAAGCATCAGACACAGAGATGCAAGACGGCTGGACAGACTAGTCAAAAGAGCTGGCTCTGTGATTGGAGTCAGGTTGGACACACTGGAGGAGGTGGTGGAGAGATGCACACTGAAGATGTTCGAGGCCATCATGAACAACCCAGATCATCCATTCCACAACACCTTGATGGACCAAAAAATTGTGGTGGACGGCTCCTCTCTCTTCAAAGCAGGACAGAGAGATACAGAAGATCCTATATACCAACAATAGACAATTAGACAGGCAAATAGCATTTTATCTGATAGTTCTCATGTCCTGCACTCTGAATACGTATCAATGAACTCAGGGAGGAGGTACAGGGTCCCCCGGTGCAAACACAACAGTTACAAACACTCATTTATCCCTATGCCTCTGAACACCGCTGCTCCGGTTTTTAATTTAAATGAAGTCTCTCAGCTGGATGTAGATCGCGTGGTCTGTGGTTTGAGAAACTCAGCATTATTAATGAATCTATAACAGACGGTACATTTCCAAATTCATGGAAATCTGCAGTTATCACTCCAATCTTTAAATCAGGAGACCCTGCAACAATCAGTAATTATAGACCGATAAGCATTCTCCCTGCAGTTTCCAAAGTAGCTGAAAGACTGGTGGCAGAGCAGCTCATTAAACATCTGAATGACAGTCCTTACAACCTAAATCCAATGCAGTTTGGCTTCAGAAAACACCACTCTACTGAGACAGCCATTTGCTTTTTTTTGGAAAACTTAAAGTCTAAAATTGACACTGGGGGTGTCATAGGAGTTGTTTTTCTTGACTTAAGAAAGGCGTTTGACACTGTGAATCATCAGATCTTATTAACCAAGCTGTCATATTTTATCTTTTCAGTAAAAGCACTGCAATGGATAGAATCATATATTGGGCAGAGGAAACAGTGTGTTAGAGTTCATAATACAACATCCACAACTTCTGAAAATAATCTTGGTGTACCGCAGGGCTCGGTCTTGGGACCACTTTTGTATAGTCTGTACATTAATGACCTGCCCAATTGTTGTCCGTCAAACGTAGCTTTCCAGATGTATGCTGATGATGCAGTTGTGTATGTGCACGCTAAAACAAAATGCCAAGCTGCACAAGAGTTATCAGCAGCTATGTCTAATGTGTCCAGCTGGCTGAGACTTTCCCATTTATATCTCAACGTGTCAAAAACTGTTTGTATGTTCTTTTCTAAAAAGGCAAGTGTTGATGTGGCTGCTGATGTGCTTGTCCATGGAAGTCGTACAGGAGTTTAAATATCTAGGAATTATTATTGATTCACAGCTATGCTTCAAACAGCAAGTAAAAAAAAACTGTGAATACCATAAAATTCAATCTGTCAAACTTCAGATACATTCGAAACAACTTAACTATTGATTCTGCAAAATTATACCTAAGTGCGATGATCATGCTATATATGACCTACTGTGTAACAACTTGGGCACTGGCATGCAAGTCCACACTAAAGCCTGTAGAAATTGCATATAAGCAGGCTCTAAAAGTCTTAGACAAAAAGCCCAACTCGCACCACCATTGTAACATCTTGGAGAAACATGAATTGTTGAGTTGGGAAAATATAATAACATATGCAGGTGCCACCTTAGTCTTCAAGATTCTCCATGGACTAGCTCCACCGCTGTTAAAAGAATTTATAAATACAAACACAAACAGGTCAACCAGAGCAGGGTCTAGAGGTGACTGTCTGGTCCCTTTCAGGAAAAGTGTTTTTGGGCAGTCAGTTTTTTCATATCGAGCGTCTCACTCATGGAACACGATACCAAGTGACATACGTAACTTATCAACCCTTACATCTTTCACTAAGCATCTAAAAATGTGGTTATTGGAGAATCAAAGCTGCAATCACAATGAATCCTAAAAGCCATTGGATATGCGGTATTGTCATGTGTACTGGATGTAAATGATATTTGTATTGTTCTTTGTGTATTTGTCTGGTTGTCGGGGATGTTGCTGGTGACAAGCCAGTTAAGTGACCTTGAATGCTTACATACATTTGTTATGTATGCAAATTCTGTAAAATAGTGCGTACATAATTTTACCTATGTATGCTAACCTGTGCAATAACACCTGCACACACACGTCTGTGTGTGCAAAACATGTGCAATAGGGCAACGTGCAATATACAACAGCACTTCAAAACTTAAGCACTTTAGCACTTAAAGCACTTTCGCAATCTAGCACTTTAACACTTGATATTCCAAATTCCTATGGTCACTTTATTCTGGTCTGTTATGAGTGACATGGTTTATTGTCTGTCTTAATGTCATTGTATTTTTCACCTTTTATTGCTATTGTATCTCTGTTTTATTGACTGTATATTAACATCAACCTGCCCAGGGACAAAGGATGGAAATTAGCCAATGGCTACAATCCTATATATTTACATGCAAGTGTCTATTAATATGTACTGTCCCTGTTATTTAAAAAAAAAAGAAAAAAAGATAATGATAATGATCTCAGTTAAGCTCATTAATGAGAGGAGGTGATTGTATTGTGTACTTGTGTGTGTGTATATATAGGTAGCATGTATCCGAGCGTGTATGTATGAGTTTACAGGGTCCGACGGTTGCCCGAATGCCGGGGCAAGTAAAAATAGCCGGCGGGCCAGCAGACCCTGCGCAGACATGCCCGATCGGGCAAGCAGCACCGACTCAGATTTTTTTTTTTTTTTTCTAATCGCAGGGCAGGAATTATACCACAGCCAAACGGCCAGTGCCGTGGTGTAGACGGTATAGAGTATAGAGTGTGGCCGTAATGCCCCTCCTACCCATACGGCCAGTGTAGCGTGCCCTGTTTTTTTAACATTAACATGACAAACAGCACGGCTACAGCTAACAAGTTAACGTTCTGACACTCCTCAGACAGACACACACACATACCGGACAGCCTCTCAGTCCTTAGCCGCTAACGTTAGCTCATGTACAACACAGGTACCACACAGAAACTTTTACTAAGGGTTATAATGTGCTTCTAGTGACTGTCAAATCGCCAACGAAAGTTGTTTCCACTGCGGACACGGAGAGCAACTGAGTGCCTGCTCTCATGGGACAAAGATACTCTGAGAAGAAAGATGGTTCACTCTGCTCTACCGCCAGGAACAAACTGGGAGGCAAAGATCCTCTCTGAGGAAGAGGGTTCACTTTGCTGCAGGGTTCACCAAAACGTTTTTTTTTGTTTTTTTCTTTTAATAAATTGAACACACATTAAAGAACATACAAGATCCTTTAGAGAATTAATACATATAATACAATACAATAAACATTGTCAAATTAAAGTAAAATAAAATAAATATTGGGGATTTATGTAAAAATAGACATAGACACATATCAATAATTATATAATTAAAGATATGTAGGCTATGTTAGGTGAATACTCCTTTCAGTGACCCTGACCACTGGCATTGGCAAAAGAACTGGAGTTGGGCCCCGGACGCTGCACTGCGGCTGCCCACTGCTCCTAGTGTATACGGTAGGATGGGTCAAATGCAGAGGTCAAATTTTGTTTCAATGTATGTAATGTGCTGAGAAAGGACAATGAAGAATCTTCTTCTAATAATTTCTTAATAACTAGGAGATAACAAAAGAATAAAGAGATTTCAAAGACTTAAAAAATAAGAGACATGAATCAAAACAACAAGAAACGAGATATATCCCCAGTCATGCACACCCAGTTTTAATAAACTGTAAACACTGTTTTTCAACACATATATTGTTTTGTCTTCATTCAGTGTAATTAGCACATATTGTTATTGCGCCATTGGTTTTGGCCTTGGTGCCCCACATTTTGGCCGTGATGCCCTAATAAATTTGTATTTATCAAAGGCCAAAGTGGCCTTGCCCTAAAAATGACTTAATTCCAGGCCTGTAATCGTGTATTTCCTCTCCTGTTTCTGTCCTCCGAGGGGCCAGTTGCAGTGTGCTGCTTTTTTATGTGCTGCTGCCTCCATTGGCTGAGCATCTCTGCTGACGTAAGATATAAGTCATGAGCGAAAATATGCACCACACAGCCAGAAAAAGAACCTCTTAGGCAGGGCAAGTAAGAATTTAGATGGGGCAAGTAGATTTGAGAAGTACTTGCCTGGCAGGACAAGTAGGAAAAAACCTTAACGTCGGATCCTGGTTTACTGTGTACTGGGTGTGCATGTGTCTATGTATCTTTTTTTTTTTGTTTCCCTTTATTTATTGTGTTGTTTTTCTATTTGTAACCCCTGTGCAGCAATTTTTCCCTTTATCCAAACCAAATTTCTCCCAAGGGAGACCAATAAAGTAACCTTAACCTTAACCTTAACAGCCATCAGGCTTTATAATTCTTTGACATATAATAGATGAGCTGACAGATAATTGAATTTCCCCTTGGGGGTGAATAAAGTTATTGTTATTGTTATTCTTATATTTATTGTGTGTTTTGAATCAACTATATAAATAAAGTTTGATTTGAACTAAACTTTACAGCACTTAACACAGTCCTCCACCGCCCACTAGTGTTTTGGAGGTGTAACTGCAGAGTGACACAGACACACCACCGCAGAAGTAAAAATAATGTGCAGATTTTTTTTTTTCCCACGACTAATCGATTAGTTGTAGATTATGTGCTTTAGTCGACCAAGATTTTCTTTGGTTGACTACAGCCCTACTAACTAGTAGGGCTACACGATATTGGGAAAAATTGACATTGCGATTTTTTCGCCCCCAGCGATATATATTGCGATTTATATATTTTTTTTAAGGATGCATTATTTTCCACCAGATGACTTCAGTAGCTCTACTTGGTGAGAATTAATCATTCTGGAATTATTAGGCTGATATTGCTTTGAATGCAACAGCATAAAATGTGCTGAAAATAGGCATTTGTTCAATGAAACAACCATCTCTTTCAGTTTTTCCCCTACATGCAACTAGCAGCGGCGCACCACGCTGCTGATTTTTTTCTTTCTTTTTTTTTTTCATCTTAGCTCTTCAGAAACTACTGTTATATTGTTTGGCGCTACGGACACTTCATAACCAGGTCAATTCACACACTTGTGAGTAAAGCATATGAGAGTAGAGGAGAGGGCTCCGTCTTATCTCTTCATAAACTAAAGTTATATTATTTTGTGCTACGGACGCTTCATATAATAACATAACATTATACTATTTATCGTGTTATACGGTGAAACGTTTCACCTTATAACGTGATGACTTAAATTGTTTACACGATGGCATGTCATTTCTGTCTCTACATGGTTGCGCCTATACAATTCTCCTCTGCTCTCTGTATCGCACACAGCGGAGTTAGGCCCAGATGGGCGCGCACACACACACACCCCGCAAGCCCTGTAAATATTGCACACGTGTGCATCGCGATGGCGATGCTTAAAAGATATATCATTCAGGCCTACTAGCAAGGGTGAAAAACAGGCCCCCAACCTTTCAATGATTCCCTAGCTAGCATCTGAATTAAGAATAAACACAGTGGCTTAGTAGGTATTGACTAATGACTTCTTGTTTTGATGTCCTACAGTTCAAATTCTGTACACCATTTTTGCCAGCCTGAGTTAAAAAAAGAGACCCCAACTTTCTGCAACAGTGGCGATATAAAACTTATCCATGAAGCAAAAAGGTTGAAAAACCTCTTCTTCAGTCCAATTACCTCAACCATATTTTCAGTAAAGTCCAATTTTGTTTTGTTTTGTTTTTGCATTTTTTTCTATGTAAATGCCAAATTACATTCCTTCTTATAGATCAGTATTACAAGTGTTTTGGACAGCCCAGCATTCAGCACTGATTCTGACTGTCTCCAGTTCAGTACTACATTCAGTCTGTTGCTGATCTAAGCTCCACCCAGTTCAGTGTAAACCTAGCAGGTTAGCAGCCTTATCAGATCCTTAGTTATCAGATAATTGCACTTTTATAAGCTTTCAGTTCAGTTCATAGTCAGTTCACACTGATAAAGATTTGGTCATATGTGTATTTAATACCTTTACACCTGAACTTAATCTCCTCGATTTGTCTGCTTGAAACTTTCAAGTTATCTTAACAAAGAAATATCAGGTGACTGAACTAGTAACTAGTAACACCTAAAGTCAGCTGTATTTCTTTGAGTTCAACATGCAGTAAAACAAT
>NC_065522.1:1201794-1207090 GCF_006386435.1 Epinephelus moara | reverse complement strand
CGCCCCCTGACTGAAACCTGTTGTCACAACTGGTAACTGTCAGTATTCAGTCACCCAGGGCAGCTTTAGCCACGCTGTTTCAGGGGTATCTTGTTAATCGTGCCTCTCTAAATAGTCCCTTAGTGTGATGATGATGATGGCTGTTATTAGACTGTAGTCACATTCTAGCAGGGTGTGTGTTAGTGTTGGTAAAGCTGGGAAGGACAGGCCGAGGCGTGGCTGCCCTTAGATTTGCATTGGAAAACTCAGAAACCTCAACCGCTATGGCTGATGTTAGTCCCTCATTCAAGAGCCTTGGTCCAGCTCCTCTGATCACGCCACTGGTTTACTGTAGTGCTGTGATCTGGCTCTGTGTGTAGTTTGTGTGTGTATGTGTGTGCATGGGTGCTGTCTCTCTCAGTGCCTCCAAGGCACATTCCAAACCCATCACCATTACACTGACTGAAATAGAGGCAATTGCTGTAAACTTAAATTGCTGTGTGTACTGTTGAATTAAAGACTGTGACTTTGATTTTCAGACTGCTTCACACACACACACACACACACACACACACACACACACACACACACACACACACACACACTCTCATTAATGTCACATTTTATGGTGCTTTTTTAATATTTTGTTCCATTGCTTATGCTGTTATGCTTGCTGTTGTGCTGATACTGCTATGTATACATACATGGTGCTTTATCTGGATTTTTTATGGAATTAGCATTAGCAATCACTACTGCCACAGTGACACACTACATACAGTACATTGGCGCCAACTGCTCCTTACTCATGTAAGTATTTCCTTTTCCCTTCCTGTTTTCAAACCCATATCCCACAAGTCTGCCAGCTGTAGAGTGTATTCAGCATGTTAGCATGAAGACAGCATCTGGGGAATTATATCTACAAGTATTTAGTTAAGTATATACTTAATTTTGATTCCCTTTTGGCTCAGCGAGGCTTCTAACTGAGCAAGATGTCTGATGTCAGTAAATGTGAACCTGCTGTATAGAGCTTTGTGTCGGGGATGGAGGGGGGTGGGAGTTCTCATGCATCAGTGCTTGTTTTTGCACCTTATATATTTTCTACTCTGTTGTATATCTCAGACAGTCTCCGCCTCGGTGACAGACATGCGTGTACATAAATTAATAAACCTCCTGACAAACAGCCTCAGTGACTGCGTGCCTTATTGGTGGGGTTGTTATGAATTTTGATTATAACAAAATAGAGAAATGCCCTTCATATTTTTGAGTCTGAGGCCATGGTTCTGTGCTGGAAAAAGGTGGATTGCCCTCTCTGGGTTAGTAGAGAGTTACTGCCTCAAGCCAAGGAGTCTTGTTAATCAGTGAGGGTAAATGGAGTCTGAGATGGATTTGCGGTTTAGTGTGGTGCAAGCAGTGATGCTGGTGTTGCGCTAGACTGTCGTGGTGAAAAGAGAGCTGAGCTAGAAGGCAAAGCTTTTGATTTACCAGTCCATCTATGTGGCAACCCTCACCTATGGTCATGAGCTTTGAGTAGTGACCAAAAGAATAAGATCGTGGATACAAGTGGCCTCTGTAGCTCAGCTCAGCCTTGGTGCGTGTCTCCACCGCAGGAACCACCCCCTAAGGACAGAGTTCCGGAACTTTTACAGGGGCTAAACAAGTCCCTGCCTCGGGGTAGGTACTCAGAACGGCCCCGAAAGACTCCTGGCTGGGGCTTGGGGATTACTTGGTGCTGATTGGATATACTCAAGGAGGGATGTGACGTGAACAGAAAGCTACAAAATAGCCGGCATTTTTAAAACTCAGCAGACGAGGGTTAGCTCGTTCATATAGCTTCCGCCGCCATGTAAAAAAAACTCACTAAATGGCCCGTGAAAAAAATATTCTTTCCAGCGGATATCTTAGTTACAACATGATTGAGCTAGCAAAGCAGTTTTGTGTTGCTATGTGTGGTATTTATTCAGTTATGGGAAATCACGATGTCTGGAAAGCATCAGTAGTGGCTGCAGCTGACAGGGACAGCTCACAACAGCATCTGTTAAAAGCCTCCCGTTGTCGGATACGACATGAAACTACTCCAGTTAGCTCAATCATGTTGTAACTAAGACATCCGCTGGAAAAAATGTTTTTTTCACGGGCCATTTACTGAGTTATTACAGACACCGCTATCGGCTAACAGCTAACAACGTCCCTACGTCGCCCCGGTCAAAATGGTCGCGCAACGATTACGTCACATCCAGAGCCCGTAACTTTACAGGAACCTTCCTTGTACCCCGCTCTCTCAGTGGAGACACGGCGGTTGAGAGAGCCGAGCGAGAGGACATTCCTGTAGTAGTTCCTGCCCCCCAAATAGTACCAGGAAGTTCTTCAGTGGAAACGGGCCATGTCTCTTGTCTTGTTGTGGTCTGAGTTAATTTCCCCTCTACGCGCCAAGTAACGTTACCGCCCTTTTTATGAAGGGACTATGACTATTGGTTAAGTCAAGGATAAAGTATCAGCATAAGCCAATCAGAGGCAGCGATTGCATTCCGTACACAAGCACACACAGAGAGAGAGAGGGAAAAAACACACGACTTGTCGACTCCTCCCGGGGGGTGTCGACTTGTGCCACTGACGTTGACAGGTCGACAAATCGACTTTTCTGTTAATGCCCTACTTCCTCCTAAAGTCAATGACCATTGCTTTGGTCTTTGAGATGTTCAGCATTAGGTGGTTTTGGTTACACAAGTCCACAATTGTGCCCCTGTATTACCCCTCACAGTTTCCCCTTATACAACCCACAACAGCTGTATCGTCAGAAAATTTCTGAAGAAAGCAGGTGTCTAGGTTGCATTGAAAGTCAGATGTATACAGTGTGAACAGGAAAGGCGACAGGACAGTTCCTTGAGGGGCCCTCGTGCTGCACAGAGCAGTCTCGGATACACAGTTTTGGAGCTGCACGTACTGTGGTCTGGCAGTTAAATAATCCAACACCCAGGAAACAAGCTCTGACTCCACCTGCATCCTCCTCAACTTCTCACCCAGCAGCTCCGGTTGGATTGTATTAAAAGCACTCGAGAAATCAAAGAACGTTATCCTCACAGTTGCATCAGAGGTGTCGAGATGAGCGTGGATCCTCTGGAGCATGTAGATGAGGGCGTCATCAACACCGATACTGGGCTGATATGCAAACTGTAAGGGGTCGATGAATGTGCTCACTGTGGTTCTGATGTGAGAGAGGACCAGTTTCTCAAGTGTCTTCATGATATGAGAAGTTAGGGCGATGGGTCTATAGTCATTAGGGTCGGATGGATGTTTCTTTTTGGGGACAGGGACCAGGCACAATATTTCCGTGAAGTGGGAACCCTGTGCAGCCGCAAGCTCAAGTTGAACAGGTGAGCAAAAATGTCATACAGCTGACTGGAGCAGGATTTTAAAAGTTTGGGGCTTATCCCATCTGGCCCAGCCGCTTTTCCCTGCTTTAGTCTGTCCAGTTCCCTCCTGACCTGGAAAGAGTGGATTATTAGGGGTGAAGCTGGTGGCGAGGTGATAGGTGGGGGGGTGATAGACACTGGCACCAGGCGCGGCGCGGTTGAACAGTCAAATCTGTTAAAAAACAAATTTAGGTTGTCAGCGAGGTCACAGTCACCATCGGGCAGAAATCCCCCCTTCCGCTTGAGGCCAGTGATTTTTCTCATTCCGGACCAGACCTGCTTCACCCCACCCTGTTGCAGCTGCTGTTCCAGTTTATGTCTGTATTCTTGCTTACCCTCCTTAATTTTCACCTTAAGTTCCCATTGTATTTCTTTTGCTTTAACCTTGTCGTCTCCTCCTGAGTAATTCTCCCGGAATGTCGTGTCTTATACTGGCGACTTAAGCAAACGGTGCATGCTCCAGCAGTTCTTGTCCGGAGTAGACAATAGCCGGCAGCTGACTCCTCTGTTCCGCGAGGAGAAGTTGTCCCAGGAGTGCGCACGTTAAAAGCAATCTTATCCACTTCATTTCCAGTTGATAACACAGCAGTAGAACAATAAAACGGTAAAAGCGATTAAAATCACAAAATGAAACGAAGTAAAAACACTCTAGAAACACTTAAAACAAACTTGCTGAGCTGCATGTAACAGGCTGCCGCTTCACCTGGCACCATGTTTAAAGAGGAAGAAAGCATCTTTTGCTCATAAGGAAAATGTTACTTTCCACATGCTGAGTCCCTCAGCAGGACTGTGTTATGTTAACACAGTGGATGAAGGGTGTAGAGGTGAAGAAGCATTTCCAAGAAGAAAACATTGTTTAAGAAATCCTTTTTACACATTTTGTAACCTAATTAATGCAGTTTTCAGGGACAAGCTCACGTGTGCATATTGTCATCAACATTATTAAACGTACAGTAGGTTTTCAGTGTTTGATTGCATGGAAATATTTTACTTCCTGTAAACGCCACAAGATGGAGACAAAGTCCACATTTTATTCGCTGCCTGTTCATTTAAAACACTGAACATTTGATTTGTCATTTCTTTACATGCATATTATATGTTTTTTCTTGATTGCTAAGACATGCATCATGACACAAGGATCCACTTAATCTTCCATATCACCTTCTTAGCACAGCATAAGTCTTCTGTGATAACATGTTTTCATTGGTTTCACACATTTTTCACTCCCTTTTTCAAAACAGTTAACACAGACCTAATAGAAAGACCCCAAACTCTATTGGATTAACTGTTAAACAAAAGGAAAACCTACATGCACAGCTGATAGAAATTACTTGCATAATTATGAATCTCTGATGCAGTTGTGGGAAACATTTTTGCACAACTCTTCAACCAGCAATCAACCTGCATTTACCTACAAAAGATGCCATCTCTGTGTTGTTGTTCGCAAGCATGGATCAAAGAGGAAGCACATTGTTGTTTTTAAAATAACTCCACTGACTTTTGGTTTCATGCAGAGAATTAATAGTGGTAGTTCTTAAAGAAAATCCAATCAAACTATGTTGTCCTCCATACACTTACCAAAAAGTAGTTTACTTAAAGGAGCAATAAGCGAAATTCATCATTTCTAGATTGACAATTAAAAAATTGCTATGTGAAGAACTAGAGGTGTAATTTCATCTGGAGTATAGCATGACCTCACACACCCTCTCTCTGTGTTGATCTCCAGCCCATTGTTTACAAGCCAGTCCGGCTGCGCGTTCATGTACGTTCATGTGAATTCCCCCCCCTCGGAGCCCTTGGCCCTCCCTCCCTATAAAAGGCTACAGCCGGTGAGCAATGGCAGCGTGTATTTTCGAAATGAAATGGCAGAGAGCGGAACGTCCACCTGAAGACGACCAGGATCTGAC
>NC_065522.1:1188213-1200840 GCF_006386435.1 Epinephelus moara | reverse complement strand
AGTGAGTGAAAGACATTGCTAACTGCTAAACTAAGCTGGCTGTTTAGGTTTTATTTCCTCGCCCCTGTGGCGAGTGAATCTGCCTGCAGTGAAAGCGGGGGCTAACCAGTGCTTCCTCCTCATGCTCCACTTCACTCAGCTGCTAACACAGCCAGTTAGCCTCTGCTAGCTTCCCAGCTAGCGGCTCTCCGTTTGGTTCCAACCGGAGCACCGAGCCCTGGTTTGTTATTCAGGTTAATGTGGGAAGAAGCAGCGGGTATATCGGGCAGCTGAGTGAAGCTGAGTGAAGCGGAGCCTGCGGAAGAAACACCAGGACCGTCTGGATGTGATAGTCCCTGCTGCGGTACTCGTCTCGCCGGCACAGACAAGGCGAGTGGGGGGGGGGTGTTGGAGAGCAGAGGTAGAGGGAGGAGTGGCTCATGACACACTTTGTTTTGCTCTACAGACAGTGCACAACAGCGAACCTAGTGGTGAAACGATTTTGCTTATTGCCCCTTTAAGTATACTATAAGTATACCTTTCTTAAACTAAAATTTAAAGGGGAACTAATGTGTTTTTTCAACCTGGGCCCTATTTTCTGATCTAATTTTGTCTAAATGAGTGATAGGATGTTCACTATTTGACATTTCTCCAGTACAAAGCAGGGGCTGACCTGCCTGCAGCCCGTGAGCCCCCGCTATATTAAGTAATAGGGCACTGGGACAGCGTCAAACATCGTCAAAATACGTCCACTAAAAGTGCATTTTTTTAACACAGATAGGCTCGGATTGTTAGTATAATTTTCCGACAATGTAACGGAAAGGAGAAATGAACGTCTGTGTTTATCTTTTAGCTGGATTCGGACAAGTTCCTCTGCCTGTTACTGCTCCCTCTCTCTCCTCGTCCGCTCTTCAATTTCAATGAGTTCTGCCTCTGTCTATGTCCGTGTACTCCGTGTTCAAATAAATGCGGGCGGTCATCAAATTCAAATGGCTCATCCAGATCCAGTTGGTCAAAATCGGGTAAAAATTTGGACGTTTGTTGTGGCAAGTCAAAACACTCACTCAGAGAGTGAATAGGCTCGTTCGAGATGAGCCAGGCCTGCGCAGATTCGATCACCGGCGATCGGCGCACAGTGCATGCCGGTTAGTTTTGTGTCCGACTTCATCCAAAGATACTGGATTACTACAAGATGGCCCACCTACAATATACCCCCATTGTATGAAATGGTATACATTTCCGGTCTCCTAAGTAGGCGTTGTCCCCCGTAGCCCAATCAAAGACGATGGAGAACCGCCAATCAAAGACGAGTATCCCCAACCTCGCTTGGTTATCGTAGATTAGCTGGGCTAACCGTTAGCTGTTAGCGGTGTCTGTAATAACGCAGTAACTCAATAAACGGTCCGTTAAAAAAATATTTTTTCCAGTGGATATCTTAGTTACAACATGATTGAGCTAGCAAAGCAGTTTTGTGTTGCTATGTGTGGTATTTATTCAGTTTTGGGAAATCACGAAATCACGAAAGCATCAGTGGCTGCAGCTGACAGGGACAGCTAACACTAGCAGCAAAGCTAACATCAGGACGTCATCTATTAAAAGCCTCCCATTGTCGGATACGACATGAAACTACTCCAGTTAGCTCAATCATGTTGTAACTAAGACATCTGCTGGAAAAAAATATTTTTAGTATTCCAGTATCTTTGGTGAAACTGCACTGATTTCAGCACCAGAGAGGAGATATCTGTTGCCAGATCTCACGAGAGTGTGTTGTTGAGACAGAAACAGGTCTTGAACAAAGTAAATTTTCTCTTGATTTGTCTGTCTGAAATTTGCCATTTTGGTGTCGGAATGTTCTGAAGATATGTGGCTTGTGATGGGATGCGAGGGGATGCATAGGGGGCACTAAAAAACCATCACCTCAGTTTTTTTCTCATTAAAATTTAGAAAATTTAAAGACATCCAGTCTTTGATGTCATTGAGACAGTTTATCAATGGTTTGGTGGAGTATGAGTCTGACTTTTTGAGGGGCACATAGATCTGACTGTCATCTGCGTAGCAATGGAATGAGATGCCATGTTTCCTCAGTATGGACCAGAGTGGCAATAGGTAGCGGGAGAAAAGAAGAGGGCCTAAAACGGAACCCTGCGGAACTCCACATTAGAGAGGCGCAGAGGACGACACAGAATCACCAAGGCTGACACTAAAAGTTCTGTCTGACAGGTAGGACTTGAATCATTCCAGGGCAGTGCCCTTGATGCCAACGCACTGCTCCAAACGAGAGATCAGTATGGCATGGTCCACTGTGTCGAATGCAGCAGTCAAATCTAAAAGCACAAGAATGACACATTGACCAGAGTTGGTGGCTAAAAAGATGTCATTAAAAACTTTTAAAAGTGCAGTTTCAGTGCTATGTAGGGCTTTAAAACCAGATTGAAGAACTTCCAGGATATTTTGTTCATCTAAAAATGCCATTAATTGAGAGTAAACTATTTTCTCAAGGATTTTCGATAAAAATGGCAGTTTAGAAATAGGCCTGAAATTAGCCAGAATTGCAGGATCTAGGCCAGGCTTTTTGATCAAAGGCTGCACTACTGCATGTTTAAAAGTCATAGGGACTACACCTGAGGATAGACTGACATTAATAATGGCAAGTATAGACTGCCCAATGGTGGTAAAAACCTCTTTAAAAAGTTGAGGAGGAATGACATCGTTTAGGGAACCTGAGGGCTTCATCCGGCACACAGTCTCTTGTACAGAGGACAAAGTCACAAGCTCAAACGTGTCGAAAATGGCAGAACAAGGGACAGAGACAGTGGGATCATATGCAGGTGGTGAACAGAGGGCCCTAGCAGAAGTGACCTTATTGATGAAAAAGTGAAGAAAATCTTCACAGGCTGCAGGGGAGGGGTCAATACAGGCAGTCTGTGATGCATTTAAAACAGAGTTGATGGTCTTGAACAGCACACGGGGCTTGTGACAGTTTGACAGAACAATGTCAGAGAAATATTTTCTTTTTGAATCTCTCACAGTAGATTGGTAATTATGCCAACAGTCTCTTAGTATTTGGAATGACACGCAGTTTGTCCTTTTTCCATTTGCGCTCTGCTATACGGCACTCAAGTCTGGCAGCGCGGGTTGTGTCATTTAGCCAGGGCTCGGAGTTGGCTTTTGGCTGCCTGGTCTTTAACGGCCACAGTGTCTATGGCAGTTTGGCAGGTGTTGAAAAACCATGCACTAAGAGCATATGTGCCATTAGATAGAGACTCAGGAATGCCACAGTTCTGGCTGAAAACGGAAGAGAACTGAGCAGCAGTGGATGGGTTAATAACACGGCATCGACGGGGAACAGCGCGAGTTTCAACTGTATTATAGCCGAAAGCAGCCTCAAACAACACAGGCATATGGTCAGAAAACACCGGGTCACAGATCTGTAGGTTAAAAACAGGCAAACCATGCGATAAAACAAGGATTGGGATTTGTGTGTCCGCGTTCATGTGTTGGAGCAGACATGGACTGCACAAGATTAAAAGAGTCAATAATGTTTAAGAAATCCTTTGACAGAGGGTTATCAGCACAACAAACATGAATATTAAAATCTCCGACAATAAGAACATGGTCATGTTTAGGCATGATCTCAGCTAGAAAAGCAGAAAAGTCATTTCAATCAATCAATCAATTTTATTTATAAAGCCCAATATCACAAATCACAATTTGCCTCACAGGGCTTTACAGCATACGACATCCCTCTGTCCTTTGGACCCTCACAACGGATAAGCAAAAACTCCCCAAAAAAACCCCTTTAACAGGGAAAAAAACATTAGAAACCTCAGGAAGAGCAACTGAGGAGGGATCCCTCTTCCAGGATGGACAGACGTGCAATAGATGTCGTACAGAACAGATCAGCATAATAAATTAACAGTAATCCATATGACACAATGAGACAGAAAGAGAGAGAGACAGAGAGAGAGAGAAAGAGAGAGACAGAGACAGAGACAGAGAGAGATGCAGGACAGACGGTAATGACAGTAGCTTACAACAACATTAATGAAAGTAATAATATTATAATTATAGCTCTGGCTACTGTGATACAATATTTATAAAATACTTATTGTATTTGGGAGGCCGATAAATCACAGCACACAGCGCTGAGCGACCCAGCTCAAATAAGCACAGTTCAAAGCTTGAGAAAGATGATGGCAGAAGGATTTGCTTACATTTGAAGTTATTCTTAAAAACAGATGCTATTCCTCCTCCACGACCCGACGTCTGCGGCGAATTAAGATAGCAGCAGTCAGTTGGTAAAAGCTCAGTAAAAGCGCTGGACTCATCAACATTTAACCAGGTCTCGGTCACAAGAAGGAAATCCAAACCCCAGGACATGAAGAAGTCCTTTAGGATGAAGGTTTTGTTCTGCAGTGATCTGGCATTCACCAGGCCAAACCTGACAGGAGCCGGTGAGTCCAAGACGTCAGCTGTCCGGGGAGCACGGCACAGAAGGCCCGTTTCCACTGAAGAAGTTCCTGGTACTATTTAGGGGGCAGGAACTACTCCAGGAACGTCCTCTCGCTCGGCCCTCTCAACCGCCGTGTCTCCACTGAGAGCGGAGTACGAGGAAGGTTCCTGTAAAGTTACGGGCTGCCTCTGGATGTGACGTAATCGTTGCGCGACCATTTTGACCGGGGCGACGTAGGGACGGCGTTAGCCGATAGCGGTGTCTGTAATAACTCACTAAATGGCCCGTAAAAAAAATATTTTTTCCAGCNNTTTTAAAAATGCCGGCTATTTTGTTGCTTTCTGTTGACGTCACATCCCTCCTTGAGTATATCCAATCAGCACCGAGTATATCCAATCAGCACCAAGTAATCCCCAAGCCCCAGCCAGGAGTCTTTCGGGGCCGTTCTGAGTACCTACCCCGAAGCAGGGACTTGTTTAGCCCCCGTAAAAGTTCCGGAACTCTGTCCCTCGGCGGTGGTTCCTGCGGTGGAGACACGCACCAACGGCCCCGGCCCCGACAGCGGGGGGCCTGCAGGGGGAGTTGACGAGTGCAGTGTTACTCTGAGGAAGCACCCTAGAAGAAGAGAGAGGGCCCTGTGGGTGTGTGTGAGTAAGGTGAGTAAGCAGTCAGTCACGTGATTGCACAGCGTGCTGCAGGTTGGTTTTTAACATGTAGCCATCGGGTTTAAAAAAGGATGGGTGATTCCAAAACGTGTTGGAATTGTCTATGAAGCCAACATTGTGTGCCCTGCACATGGACTGGAGCCAAGTGTGGAAATAGATGACTCTGCTGAACTTTTCTGACCCACAGCCGTGAGGAGAAAGCGGACCACTGATAAAGATGGATTTTCCACTGCTGATTAAAAGCTGAAGAAGCTTTCTAAACTCAGATTTGGTCACTTCGGAGTGTTGAAGTGAAGAATCATTCGTCCCGACATGAACAATTATCCTGTGGATGGAGGACGGCAGTGTATTCAGCAAATCTGGGAGATTTTTCAGGATAACTGGGACTGTGGCTCCGGGGAAGCATTGCATTACAGCATTAAAAAAGCGGATGTTCCTTGTTATTGAGTCCCCAATTATTAATGTAGTCGGAGGAAAAAGAGGGCGAGGGGATGCTGAGCGTGGGGTCTCCGGTCTGGATGAGGTGAGGGGAGAGGTCTGTGGAGGAAACTCCGCCGGAGGCGATGAGGGATGGACGGGGGCAGTTGCAGAGCGCAGTGCCGGTGTAAACAGCGGTATGGAGCAGCGAGTCCTGGAGTGAGAAGAGCGGTCGGGTTTGGCTGTAGAGGACACTGGAGGTGACGGTGATCCGTGGGACCCCTGGGATGGCAGTGGAAATGGAGGAGAGGATAGCTGGGGTGTCCTCATTAACGGGAAGAAGAGCGAGGGGTGCAAATCTATTCTCCAGCTGGATGTGCTGAGGTGTGCGAGAGGAGCCCCTTCCTCTCCTGTGCTCCCTGCACACCAGGAGCCAGGGCTCTGGGTCCGATGGAGTGGAGCTGATGGGAGGTTTGGGTCTAGCCCCTTGTCGTATCCAGGAGTCATCAGAGACAGTGACCGGAGGGTGGGGAGCAGAGGCGGAGGAGAGGCAGCTTCAGCGGCCTTAAGAGCGGAAACAGGTCCGGGGGCAGATGCATCGAAGGCTGACACACACAAGGAGCCAGGTTGTGCAGTACCAATGATGATGGTGTCCATTAACAACTTAGTTTCACGGATCTGATAAAGTGTGGATATTTGTCCTTCCAGTTCAGCGATCTTCCCACTGAGGCGGGTGCAGCTGACACAGCCGGATGAAGAGGTGAGAGGGGACATGTTGTGTGTGTGTGGTAGTAGCTACCTAGGGGCGAGAGAAAACAAGGGAGGCCAGTATGCGGGCTAAAAGTGCACAATTTCCTGACAGAGGTTAAGCGTAGCAATCGCTAGCAAAGGCAGAGAGGTGTTGGGGGGGGGGTGACGACAACACACGGGCACTTACACGCAGGGGCTCCCACAGTGCTGAAAAGGTATTAGCCGTGGTGATCCACGGAAAGGACAGAGCAGGGCGTCAAGTAGTGGCACTTACTGGCACGGGCCCACTTCTGCGGAGATCAAGCTTCAACGGTAGGCAGCGTCTTGACACCCGGAGTAATCCTCAGCTGGATGGGCTTCACAGCTAAAAACAAGCCTGCGCTAGCAGCAGGAAGGCCTGCGGTGGTTGTTCCTCACAGTGACAGCTGATGGGATTTTTCCCACGCTGTCATTGCAGGTCTTGCCATTGAAAAATGGGCTTAGGTAGCCAGTGTCTTAAAATATTGTTTGTAAAAAAAATGGCGTAAAACTAGATAACAAACTAGATTTTAAAGAGACGAGCTGGTGTGGAGCTTACAGACATCCCAATGTAAAGTCTGTGAGCTGAGTAGGAACTCGTGGGCAGGGCCAGCTGGAGAAACACTACTGGAAATATTCAGTGGGCAGCATACTGTAGAAGTAAACCCAGAAGCTAGACACTTTTTTTTGGTATATTCACCAGGTGAGTAGCTCCATTGCAATGACTAGGCGCCATCTTTGCAACCGTCATCTTGTTACATATTTAGAAAAACCATGGAAATGCTGTAAATCACATGAATTTGTCACAGGATTGACAGTAAAACTACCAGATCAATCACTAGGATTAATCTTATCCTGGTTGTTAGCCTGGTCTGGAGCAGGCTAGCTGCAGAGAATAAATCACCATGGTAACTTGACCGGGTTAAATTTGACCTGCTTTCATGCAACTGACTTGAGGCTACATTCAACCAGGATAACCAACATATTTCGGCTTAATCCCTTATCTTGGTTTTGTGCAATATTCCTCAGGCCAAGGAAAAATAAGAGGATAGCGAGGCATCGTTTCAAACTGAGGAAGCAAGGTGAAACGGAGAGTTTTGACCACTTCGTGAAAGACTTGAAGCTACTGCTAATGGATTGTGAGTACGCTGACTCTGACAACATGCTTATTGATGCTATAATAGCAGGAGTGAGGGAAAAGCGAGTCCAGGAGAGACTGTTGGATAAAGGGGAAGACCTGACGCTGGCTAAAGCCATAGAAATTCCCCAACAGTTTGAGATGTCACAAAAGCAAATGATGATTGTCAGAGAGGAAGATGCACAAGTGCCGACAATGTCCAAAAGGCCAAAGCACACAGTGTACAATAAAAAAACTCACAGCCAAGCGCAGCCAACAACCTATCAGCAGAGGCAGACAGCAGGTAAGCAAACACATAACTGATTTAGATGTGGGAAACATCCCCAACATGCATGGAATCAAGGGAAATATCCATCAATAGGCTCTGTGTGTTCAGACTGCCGCAAACCAAACCACTGGGTAGTGGCGTGCCGCAGCCGTGGCGTGAGCTCAGTGAGTGTGGAGTCAGCAGAAGAGGACCCACCAGATGAAGAAATACTGGACATAAACCTAACGCAAGAGGAGGTTCCGGTGGCAATTGTGGCAGGTGACAAGTGGTTGGTGAACATTAGTGTTCTAGCCCAGGAAGTGCAGTTTAGAATAGATACCGGTGCAAAGTGCAACACACTGACCCTTGACAGCTATCAGTCACTGGAGCACCCAGGAGAGCTGAAGCGCTCCAGCAGGATTCTGCGCTCCTATTCAAACCACAAACTGAAACCAGTCACTGCAGTTGATCTGTCACTCAAATACAAGGACCGTGAAACCCAAGCAGAGCTGGAAATTATGGACATCACGCAGGAGAACGTGCTCAGTGGCGTTACAGCGGAGGCCTTAGGCCTAATTGTGCGGCTCGACTCCCTGCAGGATGGTGCCGAAAAAGTCAAGGTGAGCACCGGCAATGACACCACACTGAAACAAAATGTACCAGTAGGGCTGGATGATTTTCCAGAACTGACACGCACTACAGGAACTTTGCCAGGCAAATACACAATCAAAATTCATCCAGACGCCAAGGGTGTTGTGCATCCAGTGCGCCGGCAACCAGCAGCGCTGAGAGAAAAGATAGTGGAGAAGCTAGCAGAGATGGATGAAGATGGCTATATTACCAAAGCAGACCAGCCCACAGAGTGGGTCAGCTCCATGGTGGTTGTCACACGCAAGATCAGAATATGTATTGATCCAAGCGACCTAAACAAAGTAATCAAGAGGGAACATCACCCAATGTGCATCATTGAAGAGGTAATCTCCACCATACCAGGAGCAAAAGTGTTCTTGGTCCTGGATGCTAAATCTGGATTCCTCCAGATAGAGCTGGATGAAGCATCATCCTTCCTTACGACCTTCAACACTCCAATAGGGAGGTTCAGATGGCTAAGGCTGCCCTTCGGTATCAAGTGCGCACCGGAAATATTCCAGCGCATCATGGACCAGATGCTCGAAGGCATTAATGGGGCCACAGGCATCATGGACGACATTTTGATCGAGGCACCCACAATCCAAGCGCACGACACAATACTCCACAAAGTAGTCGAGAGAACCACAAAGTACAATCTCAAGCTAAATTTCAGTTTCAAGTGTCACATTGGTCAGTCTGCAGTGCCATATGTAGGTCACCTAGTAACGGCTGACGGACTCATGCCAGACCCTGCGAAGACTGAAGCAGTGAGGTGCATGCCACCTCCAACATCCTTGTCTGTTGGAGGTGGCATGCACCTCACTGCTTCAGTCTTCGCAGGGTCTGGCATGAGACCGTTTCCTAGGTTTCGTGACATACCTGTCAAAGTTCATACCAAACCTAAGTGAGGAAGATGCTCCTCTGCGACGGCTCCTGAAGAGTGATGTCGAATTGGCAGCTGGCACAACAACAATCATTCGACAGGCTCAAACAGCTGTGCACACCCCCCCCCAGTGCTCAGGTACTATTATGCAGCCAAGCCTGTGGAGATATACTGTGACGACAGCAGCGTGGGACTGGGTGCAGTGTTACTGCAGAATGATCAGCCTGTCGCCTTCTCATCTAGGTCGCTAACCGACCCAGAGACGCGCTACGCGCAAATTGAAAAGGAGATGCTCTCCATCGTTCACGCGTGCATTAAGTTTCACCATTACATATTTGGGAAACATGTCACGAAATACGATATACGATATACGAGAACATCTACAGGAAGCCACTGTTGTCCACTCCCATGCGCATCCAGAGAATGTGTCTGCGACTGCAGTGGTATGGCATCACAGTCAAGCACAGGAGAGGGAAGGACATGGAGCTGCCTGACACCTTGTCCAGAGCACAGCTGGAGGACAGCACACCAGAGACAGGTGGCCTAGACTGTGTCTCCATGCTCAGCTTTGTGTCCGTGAGCGATCAGAAGTGTGTAGTTAAGCCACCTCCAGCAGACGATCCATCAAGGCTGGCCAGATAACAGGAAGGAAGTGCTCGTTCCTCTTCAACCATATTGGGACTCAAGAAGCCAACTAGCTGTGTCTGATGGCATAGTGTACAAGGGCCTGCGTATTGTGGTGCCTCCCATCATGCGAGCACACATGTTAGAGCTCATACATCAGTCTCATCTTGGAGTAGTGAAGAGCAAGCACCGAGCACGCGAAGTGCTATACTGGCCATGCATTAGTGCTGAGATTGAGAACATGGTCATAAATTGTTGTAAGTGCGCTGAAATCCAAAACAAACTTCCCAGAGAGCCACTTAAACCAACAGAAACGCCAGAGCTACCATTTGAAGAGGTAGCCTCAGACCTATTCGAATTCTAAAACAAACAGTACATCCTACTAGTAGACTATTACTCAAAGTACATAGAAGTAGATGAACTGAAAGACCAGCGCAGCAGAACCATCATAGAAGCTCTGAAGGCTCTGTTTGCCAGACATGGAATTTGTTCCGTTCTTCGGACAGACAATGGCCCGCAATATTCATCGGAAGAATTCAAAGAGTTCTGTAATGGTTACGGCATCCTACACAAAACATTGTCACCGCACACGCCACACTCCAATGGTGAAGCGGAGTGGGCAGTGCAAACAGTCAAGAGACTTTGGAGTAAATCACCAGACAGACACCTTGCGCTACTAGACTACATAACCACTCCACCTGAGTCAGTAGGCCTGTCACCAGCTTAACTGCTCATGGGCAGAAGGCCTCGCAACAAACTGCCTACCGCACGTGCGCTACTTGCGCCCATAGCCTATGACGCTCTAAAGGTCAAGTGTCTGCTTGACAAGACTAAGCACACACAGAAGCTCCACTACGACCGTAAGAGAGCAGCCACCCCTCGCGCTGCCCTACGGCCTGGAGATGAGGTCCGTATGGCGCCGTGTCCAGGCAACCCCAGATGGACCTCCTGGAGTTATACTTCATCCACACAGCGCTCCATGATCCTACGTTGTGGAGAGCGGGGGCAAGCAGTTTCGGCCGCACCAGTCAACACCTTCGCACCAGCACTCCAGCCGCCAACTGGTCTCGCCATGAGATGCGCAGCGAGCCCTGGTCCGAACTACCTGATCCGGCAACACCCACAGCGACGCAGACGCCAGCCCCACCAGAACCGTGTTCTTCACCACGTAGGGAGCCACTGAGGTTTGTGCAACCCCACTCAGGTGAACTGTATACTACCAAGTGGGGGAGAGTTGTGAAACCCCCTGATAGACTGAATTTGTAATTGTTGCTAAATTCTTGAAGTAAATTAGGGTCAGGGGACAGGCATGGTAAAGATGCCTGATGGAAGTGACGTGCTGGTCACGTCCTTCCAAGTTAGTATGTGACTTCACTTAAGTATATTTGGTTATTCAATTGGCACGAGTTATGTTGTGTTCAGCACAAGGATATCAACAGAGGTATGCAGAATGTTTGCACTTACTATTGTTTTTTTAAAAAAAAGAGACATTATTTCATATTTTCTTGTAAACATGTTATCGCAGTATAAAAAAAAAGTGCCGTTATAGATAACAGCAACACTGTTGCACTGTTGTTGAGTTTGCTTTTTTTCTGAAGAAGGGAGATGTAACATATTGTGAATTAGCCCTTTGCATTTGGTTTCCATATCTGCTGCCCATAATGTCCCTCCGGGCTTGCCGTAGTGTTATTGTGTTGGGCCCTGGAATCTGTTTGAGTGGTTTCAGCCCCGGAAGCTGAATAAAAAAACCACAGCAGTCTACCGTAGTACTCTCGTTACTTTCTCGTTATTTCTATTTATTTATAAATACATTTGCATTTGAAGAATTTTCCTAAAATAAATAATGTGTTTAAAAGACAGTCCATTTTCTTGTCCACAATTAGGCTATCATTCCAAACATTATAACATTTCTTGAAAACTGTGGGAGAGAAAGAACTTTTGGTTCTAGCCAGTCATAAATGTCACACCAGGTGTTTTTAGCCATCCTAATAAAAGAAATCAGTAAACTTTTAATAACTTTATCATATTGTTTACGGTTACATTGAATGTTGAATTTCAAACAGAAATCCTCAAAAATTAAGATGTTGCCAGATTCATCTAATAAATGGGTGACAGGCCAGACATTTTTCTCCATCCAATCGCTGAAAAATAAGGACCTGTTTCTAAAAAGAATAAATCTGCAATTCCAGATGGGAACATCGTGTGGTGAGAAATTGTGTTTGTACAGTAGTTTCCAATATAATAACACTTGTGAATGGAATGAGGATAATTTGATCGGGAGTTTTTGAACAAGAAAGTTACAGCGTAAAAGGAAATCAATACCACCCATCTTTTGGAAAACTTCCCTGGGAACACAATACCTAAAGCTGTTGTTATTTACTAGAAATGCTCTTAACCATTTGATCTTTAAGGTGCCATTTATACAGTCAAAGTCTATGGCCTGCAGACCACCATTTTCATAACCTTTAACTAAAGCTGCCTTCTTTAAATAATGCGACTTTCTTTTCCAAATGTAGTCAAAATTTAATCTGTTGATAGACTTTATCGCTTTCTTTGATATAGAAAGAGAATAAGCTGCATAAATGCACCTTGAAAGACTTTCCATTTTGGTTATCAGAATCAGAATCAGAATCAGAAATACTTTATTGATCCCCGAGGGGAAATTATTTATGTTACAGGTGCTCCTTGCAAGAGAGGAAAGATACGTGAAAATATAAGAAATTTAAACAGTAGTATTAACAAATATATAGTTAAATAAACAGGAATTATTAACAAACATAAACATAAATAAATATATATATATACATATATATATTGTAAACT
>NC_065522.1:1181271-1185241 GCF_006386435.1 Epinephelus moara | reverse complement strand
TGGTGCCGGGTCCGAATGAAATAAGTAATTCCAGGGTGAGGAAAACGAGTACAACTCTCTCAATCAGCATGTTTTGAGAGGGCGCAGTTTCAAAATGACAATCACAAAAAGCCAGCACAAATACCAAACTTAATAAAGCAAAAAACTAAGAAAACTGAGAAAACAAGCAGGAGCGACTGCAACAGGCTGCACGCGCGGGCGCATGCGCACTATATCTACATTATATTATGTAGATACGACCAAAAAGAGAAAGATCTCTATTTAACCATCTGTCTAATCGTAGTTTGCATTTATCCACTGTGTTCCATATGTTCAAAGTCTCACTCAATTTATCATCTTTTGTAATATGCACACCTAAATATTTGACCGTCGTTTTAATGGGTATACCATATGTTGCCACAAGATGGCAGTCATGAATGGCTAATAGTTCACATTTTTTCAAGCTCTTTGGAAAATAAATCTATTATCTGAATCGCTTTTGGGACCTGCTCCACATTTTTCAAAAACAGAGTTGTGTCGTCTGCCAGTTGACTTATGACTATTTGGTTATCAAAGCCACTCAATTGCTCAGTATCTGAGTTTTTAATAAGAATGGCCAACATTTCTTTCTTTTTTTTTTTTTAAAGATATTTTTTATGGGCATTTTTTGCCTTTCATTAATAGGACAGTGAAGTGTGAAGGGGGGGGGGGGGGGGGAGACATGCAGCAAAGGGCCACAGGCCAGAGCCGAACCTGGGCTGCCGCGGCAACAGCCCTGCACATGGGGCACCCGCTCCACCACCAAGCCACCGACGCCCCAAATGGCCAACATTTCTTAACATTTTTTAATCCCTTTGTTGATTGTAAAATGAGGGGAGGTGCCGCTTGACAAAGATATTGAGCTATTAGTGTCGTCATAAAAGCATTTTATTACATTCCTAAATTTCTCTCCAAAACTACAAAGTTCCAGTGCCTTGAAAATAAACGGGTGTTCTATCATATCAAAAGCCTTATAGAAATGAAGAAAAAGAATAAATCCATCATCACTGATATAATCATTGTATTAATTAAGTCTAGAACCAGGCGCACATTATTATGAATTGATCTACCTCTCATAAATCCTGACTGGGTGTCACTTATTATTTGGTAAAGTCCTTCTTTGAGTCGGTTTGAAAATATGTGTGTTAATAATTTGTAGTCATTATTGAGGAGAGTTATTGGTCGCCAATTGTCTAAAATTTTGAGATTTTTATCTGGTTTTGGGGTGAGTACTATTAAGCCTTATCTCATAGTCTGTGGGAGTGATGATTTTTCTATAATCTCTTTTAATGTTTCAAATAAAAGTACTTTGATATGCTCCCAGAAATGTTTGTAAAAATTAGCAGTAAGGCCATCTGGGCCAGGAGAGCGATCAGGAGTCAAGCACTGCATTGCTTTTTCTAGATCAGCATATGAGATCTCTGCCTCACAGTCATTTTTGAAATTTTCATTTATTTGAGGAATGAAGTCTTTGATTTTGGCGAAAAGGTCTCTGCTCTATCAGGTGAGAAATTCGAAGTGTATAGTTTACTGTAAAAGGAATACATTTCATTAGCTATTATTTTAGGATCAGAGCATTCACTGTCATTGATGACTAAAGTTCCTATATTATTTTTTTCCTGGCGAGTTTTTTCTAATCTACAAAAATACGATGAATTTTTCTCTCCTTCCACAATCCATTTTGCTTTCAATCTAATATAGCCCCCCTTTGCTTTCCTTGTATAAATATCATCCAATCTGGTTTGTAGTGTGAGCATTTTTCTTTTATCAGTATCAGTAATTGTTGGTTTATTACAGCAAATATTTATTTCTCTAATCAGATTTTCCTCTTTACTGAAGCTAATGGAAAAATTCCTTACTTTAAATTTCAAAAATTCCGATTTGGAGATATAAGAAGAAAGACTGGCATCTTCAGAAAATTCATTAATAATGTCTTTGACTCCCTGACAATATATCTCAGACTCCAACAAGGTGGAATTGAGTTTCCAATAACCCTTATTTCTTTTGTAAATATCAGTAGGTTTCAGCGTTAAATTAATAAGACAGTGGTCAGATAAGGGAGCGTTAGATATAGAGCAGTTAGCAACCATTTGATTTAAACAGTCAGAAACTAGCCAGAAATCAATTCTCGATCTACTCGAGCCATCTGGTTTAAACCAGGAAAATTCTTTTAAAGTAGAATGTAAAGTGCGCCATGGGTCAAACAGATTGTGATTATTACAAAAACTGGCAAGATGAGAATTATATTGATGGTTATGAAACATTGTGGGCGAGCAGTCCAGCCATTCATCATTCACCATATTATAATCTCCTCCTAAGACAATGCTATTAATTGGATATCTAACTTTCAGATCTTTGATAGCATCATTAATTAAAGAGAGCAGGATTTTGTTCTGGTTTACATTATTGTATCCATAAATATTCCCCAAAATAATAAAAGAATTCTCCATTGCCAAAATACATAGGATCCAATGACCATCTACATTCTTTGTGGAAGTAATTATTTTCCCAGAGAAGTTGTTCCATAAAATTGCAGTACCTGCAGAGCGGTTTGTTCCATGACAAAATGAAATCTTGTCACCCCATTGGTTGGTCCAGAACTTTTCATCAGTTTCATTAGAGTGGGTTTCTTGTAGCAAAACACGGTGCGGTTTCTTGCTTTTGCAAAAAAATTGAATTTCCCCTCAGGGGGATTAATAAAGTGAATAAACTTAAACTTATAAAGTGAATAAACTTAAAAGAAAAATTGCTTTTCGTTTAATACTGTCTCTAAGGCCCCTTGCATTAAGTGAAATAAAACAAAATTCTGATTTGATAGACAACATTAAAGAACAACTTACAACTTAGAGCAATAACTTGAGCTTTGTTTGCAGGAAAAACGCTGCTTGGAGTATGAACATAAGGCAATGTCCCTTTTTAGGTAGTCAACTTAAAAGCCCTTCTTCATTTTGTCCTTATAAGCTTACATGGGAATGTAATCAGGGGACCACGATTCTTTTCCTGTTAATGTAGCCAGCCAGCCCTCTGAAGTACACCCGCTGACCTGCTTCTCTGGCTTGCTTGATCTGTGGCCACACTGCTGCTCTCGCCTCCCTAGTGACCTTACAAACGTGAGGAGTTACTCTGTTTGGAGTAGTCACGGCTGAATTTTTACCCTTTTTTGCCAGTGGTAACTTCCTGCAACAACTCAAATATCGCGAGACCAACTGCCATTTATTATTCACTCTGAATTTTGTCTGGATTCTGGTTCCGGTCTAGAGAGCGGATGCGGAATTCACCAAATTCATATAAACATCAGATTAGTCAAAACGGTGATATAGTGACGTGAAAAATGTGAGATATTCATATATATATATATATATATATATATGTAGCTAAAGTCTGCTGGTTTTCTACCCGGAAGTTGTTAACAACAAGGCGATTCCCTCCGAAGGGACACTAACAACTCAAAGTACACGTCAAAAAAAATTTCTCCAAACATGTTTCTTGTTATTTTAGGTAGCTATTATCACGCTCATATATGTTCAAATGTTCATTTCTTTTTTCTTAAAGATTTTTTTTTGGGCATTTTTAAGCCTTTAATCGATAGGACAGATGAGCGTGAAGGGGGGAGAGAGAGAGGGAGTGACATGCAGCAAAGGGCCACAGGCTGGGGTCGAACCCGGGCCGCTGCGGCAACAGCCTTGTACATGGGGCGCCTGCTCTACCACTAAGCCACTGACGCCCCGAAGTGTTCATTTCCCCCGATACGTTGGTTTTAATTCGTTATTTGATTCTATAAACACAGTCTGACTATCTCGAGCTTTTATTAGGGTACTTCCAGTGACTGGCAGTGTGAATTTGCATATTAGCTAAATATTTAGTTTCACTCAGAACATTTAGATTTAACATTTAACATTTAGATTTAGCATTTAGATTTAACATTTAGATTTAGATTTAATATTTAGATTTA
>NC_065522.1:1177133-1180462 GCF_006386435.1 Epinephelus moara | reverse complement strand
AAATAGTCTGACATGCTGTCAGTGATAAGCTGCTAGTCATCACAGTCCATGATATCAACTAATAACAGGAGATGTCAGATTCTGCCCCTACATTGCATGTTATTATTTTATTCTGCTTTATATTGTAGTGTTATAATAAACTTTATTCCAGACTCAAGTCCATATAAGATACATACAAAAACACAGACAATACAATAAAAACAACACAACAAGTAGGTTTAAAACACTTAAATTTTACTTAAAGTTCACTTCACTTAAAGTTTAAAACTTCTTCTCATTTTTATATTGATCCCATCCAACTAAATGATGTTCATTCAGCAAGACTTTTTTTGGTCCATGTCTAAAAATAAATACATTTGACATGTGATTTTGTTGTTGTTTGTCTTTTTATTTTATTTTTGCCAGTGCCATACAGCAACAATGCTTGGGGATGTGGTCTTTTACAAATTTGAAAATACTGTAAGAATGTCACTTTTATAGAATTGGCTTCTTTATTTTATAATATATGATTAATGTCTACATCAACAAATGTTAACCATAGAATCGTATCGAATCGTATCGTTCCTACACTGTATCGAATCTTTCTGTATAAAAAATATATCGTTTTTGAATCGTATCGTAACCCGTGTATCTAGATACGTATCGAATCATCTATCACAGAGAGATTCCCAACCCTACTGTCAGCGCAGGTGGAGCGCAGCCGGTGTAAGTGGAAGTTTGGCTGACCGGCGGACAGTGCGCACACGTCACCAAAACCTCACAGGCAGGTTTCCAGAATGTCAGTCACATTAACAACGCAATAAATACCCACAGAAACCACTATTCAATGCAACTATCTACAATCAGCACATAAATGTATCTCTATACAGTGGCGGTTCTAGGCCAGTTTCAATGGGGGGGGGGGGGGGGCAAGCTAGGGCCAGTCCTTTTGATACAAGGGCACATACAAGTAGGGTCAAATATCTTAGTCTGAACAATAAGATATATATGTACATACAGTATATATATGTATATCAGTGTTTCCCACAGGATTTTTGGAGACTACATCCAACCCTGTAGGGGGGTCTGGGGGCATGCTCCCCCAGGAGAAAATTTTGTATCTATTTGATTTAATCAATTCATGATTTCATCAATCTGGTGAATTCTGAGAGCCAAGTTATGATGGCAGAATATGCCTAGATTTCAACATATTTGTGCTTTTTATATGTGAAAAATGTTATATTTTTACTGATAAAAACACTAGTGGTATGTTATGGTGAAGGGTTACACTTAAAATACGGCTAAGGATTAGTGGTTAAACATTTCAGTAATCAAAAGAAAAATGACTAACGTACTAATGGAGGGCTATTTTATTATTTTAAATCATATGCAGACAAAATATTCTTTTAAAACTCTCTCACTCACAAACACAGTTACAGATACGCAAAACAATACAAAATACGCAATGCGAAAAGAAAACAAAAGGTAAGACTTAAATTAATTACAAACAAACAGACACAAATTACTGCTTTCCTCCCTCCCTCACGATTTGCAAGTATGGCACCCTGAATCAGAGCATTTAATTTTACGTGGCTTCGAAAAGAAGATTTGAAAAGCCCTCTGGTAGTTGAATGGCTCTGGGACAGGCCCATTTATGGCAACCCACTGGATCCATGGTGTGCGTGATCCGGCCGAGGCGCGGGTGCCGGAGCAAATAGCGGCCATTCAAGTCCATGTAAGCTGTAAGGTCCACCAGCTGCGGCCTAGACGCAGCTCTGCGCTCCGCTCTGCTAAAAACACGCCGCCGCGCAACGGCATGTCAATTTGCACAGACCAGATGAGTAAGACAGGAAGTCAGGTACAGAAAAGACGAGAGTATCCAGTCAATTTTCACAATAAAACACCCATGAAAACTCCGGATCGTATTTCACATGGCTACATCAACATGATGTGACATGCAACTACCATGAGCCAAATGAGAACGAGAAAGTTTTCAGAGCTTACTTCAATGGTGCTGTGTGTTGCCGTGCAGGTTAAGAGTTGTCTTAAATACAGCCACACAATTCTCTACTAATGCAGTTCCGTATATTCGGACACTGCGAGCTTGGACCTCCTGGACCAAAACATCAGTTTCCTCCTGGGAAAAGTTTGGACGTCCGACGCTGCTGCTCTCTTCTGCCATGGCAAATTGAGTAAACTCTCATTACGCCTTCGCGTGGCGCACTTAAGGGCAAGGAGAGGGGCTCATTTGATTGGTGTGATGTGAATCGGCTGTGTGAAACCCACCCCACGCCTTCTCTCCTCCCTCTTTCCGACTTGCGCAGGTAGGAGGGATGGAGGTGGGAAAGAGGAGTAGCTGCACCAGCGCGCACGGTGTGCCCAACTTGCAAAATCCGCCTGGCCACACCCAGTGGGCGAAGCGCAGGTGCGCTGCACCTCCACCTTGCCCGGTCTGCGAAACTAGAGGCCTTTATCACAAACTAGTTCTCTGTATCACACTGTTGGATGGACTCCCTCTGTCAAGAACAAATTGCCATCTCATGGTATTCATTCATAAGACTCTGCTGTTGAAACTTCCAAACTACCTCACACAATTTGTGTCAATTAAATCTTGAGATCTACAGAGCACAATCCAGTACCTACTTAACCTGTAAACTTAAAAATCTGTGGATGGACCTCAGAAGAGCAGTGCATGAAGACAGCCCAAGAATCTCACAGAACTAGAAGCCTTTTGCAGGAAGAGTAGATGAGAATCCCCCAAACAAGAACTGAAAGACTCCTGGCTGGTTACAAAAATTGTTAAGAAGCTGTGATACTTGCCAGAGGGGGCACTACTTAGAATTGACAGTGCAGGGTGCCGAAAACTTTGCTTCGGGCCCTTTCCCTTTTTCTTATTTTGAAACTATAAAAGATTGAAATTAAAAGGGCAATTCTGCTTAAAATACAAAAGAAATGTGTCATCTTTAAAATTTTGCCTTGTGGAAATCAGGTCATCTTTTACTTACTTAAAGGGGCAATAAGCGAAATCGTTTCACCGCTAGGTTCGCCCACCCTGCAGCAGGGACTATCACATCCAGACGGTCCTGGTGTTTTTTCCGCAGGCTCCGCTTCACTAAGCTTCACTCAGCTGCCCGATATACCCGCTGCTTCTTCCCACATTAACCTGAATAACAAACCAGGGCTTGGTGCTCCGTTTGGATCCAACTGGCTGTGTTAGCAGCTGAGTGAAGTGGGAACTGCCCATTGGTCCGACAGCCCATTGGTTCGACATCCCATTGTTCCGACCATATTAAACCCATTGTTCCGAAGTCCGTTCCGAAATCATCATGATGCCCTGTGGTTAAGGTCTG
>NC_065522.1:1174132-1176311 GCF_006386435.1 Epinephelus moara | reverse complement strand
GCAGTGCTCTCCACCTTGGAAATGCAAGGCCAATGTTAATCCGAGTTCTGTCCCTTTCTTTATCCGACAACTTCTTCGCCAACAACCGTTGTTTCTTTAGAGGTAATGTCAGATCCTGGTCGTCTTCAGGTGGACGTTCCGCTCTCTGCCATTTCATTTCGAAAATACGCGCTGCCATTGCTCATTGCTCATTGTAGCCTTTTATAAGGAGGGAGGGCCAAGGGCTCCAAGAGGAGGGGGGGGATTCACATGAACGTGCAGCCGGACCGGCTTGTAAACAATGGGCTGGAGATCAACACAGAGAGAGGGTGTGTGAGGTCATGCTATACTCCAGATGAAATTACACCTCTAGTTCTTCACATAGCAATTTTTTAATTCCTTCAATCTAGAAATGATGAATTTCGCTTATTGCTCCTTTAACTATTCACAGTAAACTAAATTTCGACCAGGGGTGGCCAAACCTTTGCATGTGAGTGTACTAAGGTTTTTGTAGTGAAATAAGGGGGTATCATGTAGGTAATTCCTCATTTAAAACTCATGAATCAGCCAAACAGAATAAAAAACAGAAAACGGGTCGTACATCAAAAATTCAGCTCAAAACGGCGTGCCACATCGCATCATGTCATGTTATGTCACGTTGCAGGCATTTAGGACAGTCCAATAAGAAACAAAGCAACCAAACTAATTTAGTCGCTTTAACCACTCGCTCACATTGCATCCAGTTAGGACATGTTGTCGGGACATGCACTAATGTTGGCAGAACTGGTTTCAGGTACTAGATCAGATCAGGTACTTTTAAATGGAATGAACTTTAAACTGCCCTCAAACTTAGACCCCCGTTAGAGATTTTAAAGCTTTATTATTTGATGTTTTGAATTATTCTTGTAACAGTTTTTTCTAATTTGTTGTTCCTGGTTTGCTGATTGTGTTCTTGTGAATGTTTCTTGTTGTTGGGTTTCTCTTGAAAAACAGATCTTAATCTCAATAAGACTGTATGATTAAATTAAGGTTAAAATAAAATTAAATTAAATAAAACAACCAATTAAAGCTGATGCTTATTAATGTCCTCTTCTATTTAATCTGGCTCTTTTCCAGGTTGATACTGTGTATCCTGATCGCACCTTAAAATGTTCAGTTTAATCATTTGTTCATTCAATAATTAAATTATCTCCAGCTGCCACATCTGAAGACAATCTCAGCCTGCAGGCACTTCAGATCCTCCAGATGTTTCGCTAGGTGATCGGAGGCATCCACAGTGTCCTCAAAGTCCTGCATCAGGACCCTGTTCCCTCGCAGTCCACAATGCTCCTTCAGCCTCACGTTGTCTCTCTGCAGGCCACTGCATGCCTGCCTGCTCCTGGTCAAGATGTCCCTCTTTGTGGCCACCATGGCCTCCAACGTGGCCAGCTGCTCTCGCTTTGCCTGGATCTCCATCTGGCTCCAGAACAGCTTTTCCTTTACATTCAACAGGAGCTGATGAAGCACAAGAAAACACAATGCTGATACAAATACTTAATACAGGAAATCACAGAAATGACCACAGAAATGACTTTGAAGCAATCTGTATTTGTGGATTCTTTAACCTACCTCTTCGCTGCTGCTGATCTTTTTCTGCATCTTTAAACATTCCTCATTTTGCTTTTCGGTGTGTTTTTTCTGCTCCAGCCTCTCTGTCTGAAGCCGCTCAAACTGGAGCTGTAGGGGGTCCCTGGCATGTTCTTCCCCTTCACAGAGCTCTGTCTCCAGCCTGTGAATCTTAATCCTCAGCTTGATGTGCTTGAGGCAGAGCTTGTTCAGCTTGTCCTGCAGAAGCTTCTCTGTTGCTAAGGTTGCTTCTACTTTGGCCTGAGCAACTTCTTTACCTAGGCATTGACTTAGTACTGCCACAGCTACATCCTGCTTCAGTGCAGTGATCGCTCGCCATTCAGTTTCTACCTGAGGACAAGGATGACACCATAACACACAATCAACAGTTATTATTTGGGTGCTTACATACAGTGGTGTGAAAAAGTGTTTGCCCCCTTCCTGATTTCTTACTTTTTTGCATGTTTTCCGCACTTAAATGTTTCAGATCATCAAACAAATTAAAACATTAGTCAAAGATAACACAAATAAACACAAAATGCAGTTTTTAAATGAAGGGATTTATTAATGAGGAAGAAAAAAATCCAAAGCTACA
>NC_065522.1:1167583-1173182 GCF_006386435.1 Epinephelus moara | reverse complement strand
TTATGTTTTAACAGGAGCTGGGGGGCAAACACTTTTTCACACAGGGCCATGTAGCTTTGGATTTTTTTCTTCCTCATTAATAAAACCCTTCATTTAAAAACTGCATTTTGTGTTTACTTGTGTTATCTTTGACTAATGTTTAAATTTGTTTGATGATCTGAAACATTTAAGTGTGGAAAACATGCAAAAAAGTAAGCAATCAGGAAGGGGGCAAACACTTTTTCACACCACTGTATATTAAGGATAACAAGATTGTTATAAGTTCAGCCATATAAAAATGCACGTGAGGAGCCATGTCCTTAAGAGTATTTGCTAAATGTTTCAATTAATTTTAGTTAAAGGTAGCCCTCACTGGGTGCCCGTCATGGTTTTAAATTATATGTATTTTTCCATACTTTTGAGTTTTTGTTTTGCAAACTTTCTTTGTGTTTGCTATAATGCATTCCCCTGTTTGCATGGCGATGAGCCCCAGCTCCATACTACAAACTGACAGGAAGTACAGTATGTAATCATCTTTATAATATACTGTTTTCGCAGATAGTTTACATAATGAACATAACAGGAAATTATGTTAGATGTCAATAAAACTGCAACTTTGGAAAACTACTGTTAATTTCAAGACTACTCTCCACATTCTCTACCAGCTCAGTGGCCTAGTGGTAGAGTGTCCGCCCTGAGACTGGGAGGTCGTGGGTTCGATCCCCGGCATACCAAAGACTATAAAAATGGGACCCATTGCCTCCCTGCTTGGCACTCAGCATCAGGGGTTGGAATTGGGGGGTTAGATCACCACGTGATTCCCGAGCGCGGCACAGCTGCTGCTCACCGCTCCCTCAGGGGATGGGTCAAATGCGGAGAACAAATTTCACACACTCAGGTGTGTGACAATCAGTGGAACTTTACCTTTTTTACTTTACCTTTAGGTAAAACATTACATTCCAGCCCGGTCTCACTCCAAAGTCGTCGAATACCGACGTTTTGGCAGTGACTTCCGGTGGCAGACACTGACAAAAAAAGCCGTCTTTTTACACTGGCATGATGCGCCGCCATTATTTTGTAACAACACCCGACTTTCACCCAGGAGGCCGGTGTTCGCTTCCTTTGTGAATGTAAAGCCAGACCCTGTTCTTTTTCCCTAAACCCAACCACGTTTTGTTGCCTAAAACTAACCATGTGAGTGTGTTGGCTAAATGTAACCATGTGCATTTGTTGTTGAAGGTCAATTTGCTGTGTGTTGTACCATGGTAGTGTGTTTATTTTGAGAGGGACTTTAAGCAAGCTGTCACCAATTGTGTGGGGGAAGCCAGAGGACCCGGAGAAAACCCACGCTGACACAGGGAGAGCATGCAGGCTCCGCGCTGGGGGGCTCCCCCATCATGTGGTTTGAACCCCCCATCCTGGGTACGAACCACGTAACCTCTTACTGTGAGGCACCACCTAACCACTGCACCACCACTATTATCCAAGCTGGTTAACTGATGACTCTAAATTGGCCAAAGGTGTGAATGTGAATGTTGTCTGTCTGTATGTGTCAGCCCCGTGATAGGCCGTAGCCCTCCCACAACCCCTAACAGGATAAGTGCTTATGGAAAATGAATGAATGTTTGCAAACTGTACAATTCCTGTAAAAATGGAAGTGTGCTGTGAAAACAGACAATGCATATAACATGGAAAGTCCATGACCAAATGCTGATATTTGACGAGGTCAGAGTGAGAATGTGTTGCACACTCACGTTCATGTCAAAACCTGGCACCTACGATAATGTTAGCCCTAATGTTATAAGCTCCAGTTCCAATCTGTTTTATTTACTTAGTTTATCTTATATTTTGGGTGGCACGGTGATGAAGTGGTTAGCACTGTCGCCTCACAGCAAGAGGGTTCCTGGTTCGATCCCGGGTGTGGGAGCCCTTCTGTGCAGAGTTTGCATGTTCTCCCCGTGTGAGCGTGGGTTTTCTCCGGGTACTCCGGCTTCCTCACACAGTCCAAAGACATGCAGATTGGGGATAGGTTAATTGGTGACTCTAAATTGTCCGTAGGTGTGAATGGTTGTCTGTCTCTACATGTCAGCCCTGCGATAGTCTGGCGACCTGTCCAAGGTGCACCCCGCCTCTTGCCCAATGTCAGCTGGGATAGGCTCCAGCCCCCCCCGCGACCCTCAAGAGGATAAGCGGTTAGAAGATGGATGGATCTCATATTTTATCATTACAGGCTACCATACATATTTTAACAATACCTTTGTCCACTTTCCAACATTTTTAACTTGGAAATTATCAAAATATTTTAGGTATTTTTAAAAACAATGTAGGAAACCTGCACAGGTCCTGACAATAATACCAACCTTATTCAGCTTCTCTTGGGACTTGAGCCTCAGCTCTTCTGTCTGCTGCTGAGCTGTCTCCATATTAGCAGTGATCTGCTGCTTCAGGTCAGTCAGTATGTTGATGCACCTCTCATACTCCAGCAGCTGCTCTGACATCTCCCTCTCCAGCTGGGCATCATCCCAGGCCTTCCTGCGGAAGAACTCTGCCAGTTTCGTCTGCAGCTGGCTGTGGTGTTGGCTGACAATATTTCTGTCCTCGCACAGCTTCTGATGGAGCTGCATGTATTCTTCATTGTTGATGTCTTCTTTGTGTGCAGGAGCAGCAGCGGATCCCTTTTCCTCAGTTTCATCTTCCTCCTGTGTAGGAGTGGTGCTCTGTCTCTCTGGGGTCTCAAAATGTAATCTGGGAGGTCCATCACCATCAGTGCTGTTGATTTCAAAAACAAAACTCTCCTCGTGGGACATTAGTTGTTCATTCACTTCCTTCATCTTCACATCCAAGCCTTCACTTGAGGTCATATGGTCGACACTGTGGAACTCATTTCCACTGTTGTCTTCTGGCTCAGAGGTGGCTTTCATACTTTCAGAGTTTTCTTCATCATGATCTGATGCAACCATTTCATCTGGGACACCTTCCTTTTCATTTCCATAAACAGCTGGCGAAGTGTCCTCTTCGTTGGTGGAATCTGCTGACACCCGCCCATTAATCTTCACCTCATTTTCTGGCTCTCCATCCATTTTCGAAAGATACAGAAAACCCTAAAGTATATTTCAGTGGTTATATATCCTATATACGGTTAGACTTGTAAAGTCAATAAAACGCTTCGTTTGGTTTCTGTTGTCCTGGAAACTGGCATCAGGAGCCAATCAGAGGCGCCCTGGCTCTGCTCATTAATATTAAGAAGCAGGGTATGTAGGCTACGCCGAGAAGCTCGTACTGCGCATGCGCGCAATTCTGCCTCCAACAACAAGAAGCAGGAGCCAGACAACATGGCCGACCTGGGAAAGAAGTACTGTGTTAACTGCCTTGCAGACGTTACAAACCTGCGGCTTCGCTGCACCGACTGCCCCGATATCGAACTGTGTCCGGAGTGTTTCTCGGCGGGCGCAGAAATCGGTAATCACCGGAGATGGCACGGCTACCAGCAGGTCGACGGCGGTCGCTTCTCGCTCTGGGGTTCCGAGGCAGAGGGAGGCTGGACCAGCAGGGAAGAGCAGTCGCTACTCGATGCCATCGAACAATATGGATTTGGAAACTGGGTACATCACCTTTTATGTTACTAAACTGCATTTCCCGTTACAGTACACAATATATGTTCACCGCAGTTGTGTTTAAAGAAGCCTACTGAGAAAATGTCAAGAGTTAAAGTTGACTAGTAGCTATAATAATACGGCAACTTAAATTACTTTAATGACAATCAATTTTCTTTGGTAACGTTACTGTCGTAAAAGTTGAACGACTGTGCATTAAGTACTCGTGGGACGTCAACTCAGTGACTCAGTTCCACCATTCTTTTTATACAGTGTTTAACTGTATATCAAAGGCACAACATGACGTCAATGATGTGTCTCATGAAGACTAGGAGCCTAGAGTAGTAACGTTACTTAGATATGTGAGTGTCTTTACGGTTTTAGATAGATAGTTCTTAAATAAATTGGAAATTAGTTGTTACATAAGTTACAACATTCAACATACACTGAAGGAGGAACATGACAAATAAAATTAGGTAAATTTAAATGGTAATAACGAACTAAAACCTTTAACTCAACGAAAAAAGTAAGTTGTACTGCAAGTAGGTTTTCAAGCGGTGATGTTATGTGCTGGAGGGTAATCTTTCTTGACTTATACCATATACCAGAATAAATCATTAAATTTAAATTATGACATACATGACATTCCTTAGCTTTAGGCCAGTGTTTATTTTGACAGCTTTAGATTTAGTCTTAGTCTTGATATAAAAATGCTTATTAGTAAAAGTCACACTATAGTCATCTTTATCCTTCATAGTTTAAGTCTGGTGTTATTCAATGAAAATTCAGAACGTTTTAGTCAACTTTTAGTCATTATGTTTTCTTTAGGGGTGATTTATGAGCATACATTTGTCGATTATCATTTGAAAAGCTTAACATCTCTCTGTTTATGCTTTTAAAAAACTTAGACAGCACAAATAACTAATCGGAGACAACTAGGATTTATACAGAGGTTCATCGTAAACTCATCTTTATCTATCTAACTGTTAAGAAACAGAAAAATAATATAACTAAAGCCTGAATTCTTTTTTAATCTGCAACATGTTAATCTGGAGGTTTAAACTTGTGTCCTCTCACAGAACTGGTGATTAAACTAAACCAAACTAAATTAAACTTTCACCTCTGTCAGAGAAAACTGATCAGAGTTCAGACTGTTAGCTTACAATACAGCTATGCTTACAGATAACTGAGCTTCCTACCTTCCTGTCAAACAGCATCAAACCATAAACCTTTCATTGACAGTCTGGACTGAGTGTAGTTCTGCAGGGATCAGCTGTGAAGTCCGGCAGTCAGTGACTGCTTGCTCTGCTGCTGTTCAGAGGCTAAACTCCACAAATCCATTCAGCAGCACCACCATCCACAGTCAGACACACACGGCTGATTATTTACTGCTGATTTACAGCTCACAGCTCGCACCAATGGCTGATGCTGCTCTGGTGTGAGTATTTTTGCTGGCTAGTGAAACATCCTGGTGCAGACTATTTACTGGAGTTCACCAGCTTGTCAATGATGTGACGAGAAGATAATTACAACTACGGCTGTTTTCAGCTTTCAGTGTCTGATAGTCCACCAATAACATTCATCTCAACGAAAATGAAACAGATTTCATCTTAGTTTTTATTATCAATATTAGGGCCGTAACGGTACATGTATTTATGTCGAACCGTTTGGTACGCGACTTTGGGTTCGGCACGACCCTGTACTGAATTATTGGGCGCAGGATATTATTTTATTTTATTTTGTTTTATTTTAATTCTGTTTTTGCCAACCCGAACCATTTTTAAAATATCTAGTTCCCCGATGGTCATAATTGAGTGATGGACCGAGTCTGACCGTAAATCTCTGCTTTCACTTTGTGCAGCGCATTCTCGCATTTTGACAACATGGCAAGTGAGCCTGACGAACCCGAAGACCCACCCGCAAACCTTAAGTCCTCCGTTTGGGAACACTTTGGTTTCAGGGTAAAATACGAAGATGGAAATAAACAAGTTGACAAGACAAAAGCAGTGTGCCGACACTGCAGAACA